>NC_092087.1:10111730-10291730 GCF_045679555.1 Salvelinus alpinus | reverse complement strand
CTCTCTTTATGTAGTGTCATCTCTCTTGTTGTGATGTGTGTTTTGTCCTATATTTATATTGTATTTATTTATAAATTTTTTCATGTATTTATTCATTTTTAATCCCAGGCCACCGTCCCCGCAGGAGGCCTTTTGCCTTTTGGTAGGCCGTCATTGTAAATAAGAATTTGTTCTTAACTGACTTGCCTAAAATGTAAATAAAAACATACTTTAGCTTACCTCTACAGTTCAATACTGCAGTTTCTCCTATACAGTGTAGTTTACTCCGAGTCACCTGCCTGCTGAAGAATCCATATGTTTCTCCTTTCATTTTGACTGTCAGGAAGATCAAGAATATAGACTTTCCCTGTGGTTCGACAACAATTCCTATGCCCATTAAATAAGAACTATTCTTTTAAGGGACCCAGAACCAAATCCCAGGTGTGCTGGTCATGCCAGCTACTCACCTTGTGTTAGTCATATATGTTAATAGTCTGTCACGAGACAACACTAACGGATTCACTAGTTACTACCATTTACCAATAACATATTCACTAGTTACTACCATTTACCAATAACATATTCACTAGTTACTACCATTTACCAATAACATATTCACTAGTTACTACCATTTACCAATAACATATTCACTAGTTACTACCATTTACCAATAACATATTCACTAGTTACTACCATTTACCATGTATACATCTAGACCTTGTATTGTAGATAGGTTGCAGCTACCTTCCATTTATAATTATATTACTGAGAGCTTGGAAGTGTCTCTATGTCATTGACTGGTTATTACTCAGTGTATGGTAGTCAGGCAGGTAAAAGACACTCAAGGCTGCTGCAGGTACTCTAGTAGTCAATACCGCTGGGTACCATTGTTTTTCCTCTAATTTCTTCCTCTGGCAGATGGAGTGGAGGCCTATAGACTTTCCTTGTTCATGAGTTGAATGAAAACATCCCCATTAAGTAAGACCATGCAGTTAGGGCTGGCCATGCAGTTAGGGCTGGTCATGCAGTTAGGGCTGGCCATGCAGCTAGGGCTGGCCATGCAGCTTGGGCTGGCCATGCAGTTAGGGCTGGCCATGCAGCCAGGGCTGGCCATGCAGTTAGGGCTGGCCATGCAGTTAGGGCTGGCCATGGAGTTAGGGCTGGCCATGCAGCTTGGGCTGGCCATGCAGTTAGGGCTGGCCATGCAGCCAGGGCTGGCCATGCAGCCAGGGCTGGCCATGCAGTTAGGGCTGGCCATGCAGTTAGGGCTGGCCATGCAGCTAGGGATGGTCATGCAGCTAGGGCTGGCCATGCAGTTAGGGCTGGCCATGCAGTTAGGGCTGGCCATGCAGTTAGGGCTGGCCATGCAGCTAGGGCTGGCCATGCAGCTAGGGCTGGCCATGCAGTTAGGGCTGGCCATGCAGTTAGGGCTGGCCATGCAGCTAGGGCTGGCCATGCAGTTAGGGCTGGTCATGCAGTTAGGGCTGGCCATGCAGTTAGGGCTGGCCATGCAGCTAGGGCTGGCCATGCAGTTAGGGCTGGCCATGCAGTTAGGGCTGGCCATGCAGCTAGGGCTGGCCATGCAGTTAGGGCTGGCCATGCAGTTAGGGCTGGCCATGCAGTTAGGGCTGGCCATGCAGCTAGGGCTGGCCATGCAGTTAGGGCTGGTCATGCAGTTAGGGCTGGCCATGCAGTTAGGGCTGGCCATGCAGTTAGGGCTGGCCATGCAGTTAGGGCTGGCCATGCAGTTAGGGCTGGCCATGCAGTTAGGGCTGGCCATGCAGTTAGGGCTGGCCATGCAGCTAGGGCTGGCCATGCAGTTAGGGCTAGTCATGCAGTTAGGGCTGGTCATGCAGTTAGGGCTGGTCATGCAGTTAGGGCTGGCCATGCAGCTAGGGCTGGCCATGCAGTTAGGGCTGGTCATGCAGCTAGGGCTGGCCATGCAGTTGGTGTTCCTCATTGCCGATATTAGACAAGAGATTAACTGTATCCACTGCAGCCCTATAGTTATTTGTTTACTAAGAATTGATTGGCCGTTTACTAACTCTACCTGTCCTTGATTGGTTATTTCTCAGTTTATTGTAATATGAGGCACTCTGCATTTACTAACTGCCTTGAATAATTAATGACTCTCCTTGAGAGCCTGTCCGGGCTTTCAACTATGATCCCCGTCAAGACTGCAGATGACTTCAGTGTGTAATTCTGCAGAGTTTGTAAGGCTTTTCCTGTCCTGTACTGGTTATTTCAAAGTCGATTGTATTGAAGCAGTTCTGAGCCAGTCAAGGTTGAACCTAACTACAGTATCAATCAATCAAATGTATTTATGAAGCCCTTTTTACATCAGCTGATGTCACAAAGTACTGTACAGAAACACAGCCTAAAACCCCAAACAGCAAGCAATGTAGATGTAGAAGCACGGTGGCTAGGAAAAACTCCCTAGAAAGGCAGGAACCTAAGAAGAAACCTAGAGAGGAACCAGGCTATGAGGGGTGGCCAGTCCTCTTCTGGCTGTGCCGGGTGGAGATTATAACAGAACATGGCCAAGATGTTCAAATGTTCATAGATGACCAGCAGGGTCAAATAATAATAATCACAGTGGTTGTAGAGGGTGCAACAGGTCAGCACCTCAGGAGTAAATGTCAGTTGGCTTTTCATAGCCGATCATTCAAAGTATCTCTACCGCTCCTGCTGTCTCTAGAGAGTTGAAAACAGCAGGTCTGGGACAGGTAGCACGTCCGGTGAACAGGTCAGGGTTCCATAGCCGCAGGCAGAACAGTTGAAACTGGAGCAGCAGCATGACCAGGTGGACTGGGGACAGTAAGGAGTCATCAGGCCATGTAGTCCTGAGGCATGGTCCTAGGGCTCAGGTCCTCTGGGAGAAAGAGAGAGAGAAAGAGAGAGAGAGAGATAGAAAGAAAGAAAGAAAGAAAGAAAGAAAGAAAGAAAGAAAGAATTAGAGGGAGCATACAAAAAATTCACACAGGATACTGGATAAGACAGGAGAAATACTTCAGATATAACAGACTGACCCTAGCCCCCCGACACATAAACTATTGCAGCATAAATACTGGAGGCTGAGACAGGAGGGGTCGAGACACTGGCCCCATCCGACGATACCCCCGGACAGGGCCAAACAGGCAGGATATAACCCCACCCACCTTGCCAAAGCACAGCCCCACACCACTAGAGGGATATCTTCAACCACCAACTTACTATCCTGAGACAAGTCCCACGAAGATCTCCCCCACGGCACGAACCAGAGGGGAGCGCTAACCCGGACAGGAAGATCACGTCAGTAACTCAACCCACTCAAGTGACGCACCCCTCTTAGGGACGGCATGGAAGAGCACCAGTAAGCCAGTGACTGAGCCCCCGTAATAGGGTTAGAGGCAGAGAATCCCAGTGGAGAGAGGGGAACCGGCTAGGCAGAGACAGCAAGGATGGTTAGTCGCTCCAGTGCCTTTCCGTTCACCTTCACACTCCTGGGCCAGACTACACTCAATCATAGGACTGAAGAGATGAGTCTTCAGGAAAGACTTAAAGGTTGAGACAGAGTCTGCGTTTCTCACATGGATAGGCAGACCATTCCATAAAAATTGAGCTCTATAGGAGAAAGCCTCCAGCTGTTCGCTTAGACATTCTAGGGACAATTAGGAGGCCTGCGTCTTGTGACCGTAGCGTACGTGTAGGTATGTACGGCAGGACCAAATCGGAAAGATAGGTAGGAGCAAGCCCATGTAATGCTTTGTATGTTAGCAGCAAAACCTTGAAATCAGCCCTTGCCTTAACAGGAAGCCAGTGTAGAGAGGCTAGCACTGGAGCAATATTACCATTTGTAATTCTACGGAAAGCTTCACACCACATTGTACTGAAGCAGTTCTGCACCAGTCAAGGCCGCAGAGCAGGTAATGTACCGTAGCGCGGTCAATACCTCGGGGTCACATTGTTGCAAGAAAAGACTTGAAGAGAAGAAAGAAGGGGAGAATAAACTTAAAGAGGCAATCGGCTGTTGAAACAATAACAAAGCACAACCCCCTCTGCTGTGGAATAGGCCTGGAGAAATGTAACCGCTCTGCATAGAAAAAGCTATGGATGCAAGGACTGACCATCCATGATATCAAAATTATAGTTTTAACCATGTTTTGAGGCTATTTAGTGTTTGTGTCCATTTACTTTGTTTACAAACATCGGAGTAAAACAAGTTTATATTTTGGGATGTCACATGGAGTGGGACAGTTGACTAGGCTCATAAGGCATTTCTAAGTTATATTCTTCAACAATCAATGGGTATATATAATGAATGTATAAGTCCAAAAATTGATGTAGCAACTGCGGGTTGCCCCTTTTCAAGAGAACAAGAATATATTTGAGAAGAGCAGCAGAATTATGCCAGCAGCGATGTCTGGGAAACACAAGCCTTCTGGTATCTATGTTCTATTTCCTGTCTCTGCAGGAAGGGAGGTGCCACCCACCCTCCTGGTCAGCTGCATCACAGGGTATAAAGGATAAACCAATATACAGTATTGAGGCTATTTGGAGAAATGGGTCAAATATAGAAGTGAGATGTTATATCAAAATCACATTTTATTGGTCACATACACATACTTAGCAGATGTTATTGGTCACATTACATCACATACTTAGCAGATGTTATTGGTCACATTACATCACATACTTAGCAGATGTTATTGGTCACATTACATCACATACTTAGCAGATGTTATTGGTCACATTACATCACATACTTAGCAGATGTTATTGGTCACATTACATCACATACTTAGCAGATGTTATTGGTCACATTACATCACATACTTAGCAGATGTTATTGGTCACATCACATCACATACTTAGCAGATGTTATTGGTCACATACACATACTTAGCAGATGTTATTGGTCACATCACATACTTAGCAGATGTTATTGGTCACATCACATCACATACTTAGCAGATGTTATTGGTCACATACACATACTTAGCAGATGTTATTGGTCACATCACATCACATACTTAGCAGATGTTATTGGTCACATTACATCACATACTTAGCAGATGTTATTGGTCACATTACATCACATACTTAGCAGATGTTATTGGTCACATTACATCACATACTTAGCAGATGTTATTGGTCACATCACATCACATACTTAGCAGATGTTATTGCGGGTGTAGCGAGATGCTTGTGTGCTGTTATTATTTCAGTGGTAGCCTATATTCATCTTCTCTCTAAGTGTTTTAGAAGGTGCATTTATTTGATGCCATTGCCAGCTTCAGCAGAATTATATTTTTTAAAAGAATGTGAATATGAATTAATTGCATGCCAACGCCAACGCCTGATTTGAATGTCAACGAGCTACACCACAGATAGAGCTTGGTTTCTTCCCGATAGTGCACCCTATTCCCTATGTAGTGCACTACTTTCGACCAGAAGCCTATAGGCTAGTGTAGTAGTAGTAGTGCACGAAATAGGGAATAGGGTGCCATTTTTTGATGCATCCCTGAATGTCAGCGAGCTAGACCGTTGACCGTAACTGAATTATTCATCAGTAGCTACTTAACTTGAGAGGAGATGGGTCAATAGTTTTTAATTATGACATATCAACATCCATCCTGTCACGGTTGATTCTGCCAATTGGGTGAAGAGAAGATTCAGCAAATGTATAACTCACTTCATGCAATTCTACTCATTAGGATGATTTGGGTTGTTGGAGGATGATATGGGTTGTTGGAGGATGATTTGGGTTGTTGGAGGATGATTTGGGTTGTTGGAGGATGTTTTGGGTTGTTGGAGGATGATTTGGGTTGTTGGAGGATGTTTTGGGTTGTTGGAGGATGGTTTGGGTTGTTGGAGGATGATTTGGGTTGTTGGAGGATGATTTGGGTTGTTGGAGGATGATATGGGTTGTTGGAGGATGATATGGGTTGTTGGAGGATGATTTGGGTTGTTGGAGGATGATTTGGGTTGTTGGAGGATGATATGGGTTGTTGGAGGATGATTTGGGTTGTTGGAGGATGATTTGGGTCAGGGGAGGATGATTTGGGTTGTTGGAGGATGATATGGGTTGTTGGAGGATGATATGGGTTGTTGGAGGATGATATGGGTCAGGGGAGGATGATTTGGGTCAGGGGAGGATGATTTGGGTTGTTGGAGGATGATTTGGGTCAGGGGAGGATGATTTGGGTTGTTGGAGGATGATTTGGGTCAGGGGAGGATGATTTGGGTCAGAGGATGATGATTTGGGTTGTTGGAGGATGATTTGGGTCAGGGGAGGATGATTTGGGCCAGGGGAGGATGATTTGGGTTGTTGGAGGATGATTTGGGTCAGGGGAGGATGATTTGGGTCAGAGGATGATGATTTGGGTTGTTGGAGGATGATTTGGGCCAGGGGAGGATGATTTGGGTCAGGGGAGGATGATTTGGGTTGTTGGAGGATGATTTGGGTCAGGGAAGGATGATTTGGGTCAGGGGAGGATGATTTGGGTCAATTTCTCATTTTAGTTCTCGAGCTGAAACAGTTTAAGAACTCCTAATCTAGATCTTTATCAAATGCCCCTCTTCCCCCACCTTCCCCCCTTCCCCCCCTTCCCTCACCTTCCCCTCTTCCCTCATCTTCCCCCTCTTCCCTCATCTTCCCCCTCTTCCCTCATCTTCCCTCCTTCCCTCACCTTCCCCTCTTCCCCCAACTTCCCAGTCTTCCCTCACCTTCCCCCTCATCTTCCCCCTCTTCCCTCAACTTCCCCCTCTTCCCTCACCTTCCCCCTCAACTTCCCTCTCTTCCCTCACCTTCCCCCTCATCTTCCCTCTCTTCCCTCACCTTCCCCCTCATCTTCCTCCTCTTCCCTCACCTTCCCCCTCTTCCCTCACCTTCCCCCTCATCTTCCCCCTCTTCCCTCACCTTCGACGGGCTCATTGTAATGGCTGGAATGGAATCAACTGAATGGAATCAAACACGCTCTTTCCATGTATTTGATGTGTTTGGTACCATTCCATTGATTCCATTCCAAACATTACAATGAGCAAGTACTCCTATAACTCCTCCCACCAACCTCCACGGCATCTTTGCTCTTTTCCTTCTTGATTTGATTTTCCATCTGCCTAAAAATATAATAATTTAGCATTGAACTGATAGTGGAAGATGACTCAGATGAGTATCTGCAGGCGGAATTTAATCATTCTCTTTCTGTCTCAATGTTTGAGATCACTTCTGAGTTACATAGCACTCTTTACCACCACTCTTTCTCCTCTCTCTCTCTCCTCCTCCCCCCACCATCTCTCTCTCTCTTTCTCTCTCTCTCTCTCTCTCTCTCTCTCTCTCTCTCTCTCTCTCTCTCTCTCTCTCTCTCTCTCTCTCTCTCTCTCTCTCTCTCTCTCTCTCTCTCTCTCTCTCTCTCTCTCTCTCTTTCTCCTCTCTCTTTCTCCTCTCTCTCTCTTTCTTCTCTTTCTCGCTCTCTCTTTCTCTCTCTCTCTCTCTTTCTCTCTTTCTCTTTCTCTTTCTCTCTCTCTTTCTCCTCTCTCTTTCTCCTCTCTCTCTCTTTCTCCTCTCTCTCTCTTTCTCCTCTCTCTCTCTTTCTCCTCTCTCTCTCTTTCTCCTCTCTCTCTTTCTCCTCTCTCTTTCTCCTCTCTCTCTCTTTCTCCTCTCTCTTTCTCCTCTCTCTTTCTCCTCCTCCCCTCTATCCTTCTCTCTCTCCTCTGTTTTGTCCTTGTCTAATAAGCAAATCACATAGTGGGAGATGCATGTCTGCAGGCTGAATTCAATCACTCTGTTTCTGTCCTAATGTTTGAGATGACTCTTGAGATGCTTAGCTTCTTGGCAACAACAATGCAGTAGCATTCTCTCTCTTTTTAACCATCCACCAACCTTCTCTCTACCCCTCCATCTCTCTCTCTCTCTCTCCTCATTCTTGATTTTTCCCTAGCCATATAAGCAAATCCTTTACCAAATTTGAAGTGGGAGATCTATATTTGCAGGTTGAATGAAATCATGTTTCTATCCTAATGTAGGAGATGACTCCTGAGATGCTTAGCTTCTTGGCAACGACAAAGTAGCTTATTTTTCTCTTCCTCTTTCCACCACCTCTCCTCCTCCTCTCTTCCCTCCCTCTCTCCTCCTCCTTTCTATCCCTCTCTCTCTCCTCCTCCTCTCTTCCCCTGCTCCCTCTCTCCTCCTCCTTTCTATCCCTCTCTCTCTCTCCTCCTCCTCTCTTCCCTCCCTCTCTCCCTCTCTCCTCCTCCTTTCTATCCCTCTCTCTCCTCCTCCTCTCTTCCCCCGCTCCCTCTCTCCTCCTTTCTAGCCCTCTCTCTCTCTCCTCCTCCTCTCTTCCCCCGCTCCCTCTCTCCTCCTCCTTTCTATCCCTCCCTCTCTCTCTCCTCCTCCTCTCTTCCCTCCCTCTCTCCTCCTCCGTTTTCTCATTCCCTCGATCTCTGGTTCAGTTAATTCCATAACCACCTCTTTTAAAACATTTTTTATTTCACCTTTATTTAACCAGTTCTCATTTGCAACTGCGAACTGGCCAAGATAAAGCAAAGCAGTTCGACACAAACAACAACACAGAGTTCCACATGGAATAAACAAACATACAATCAATAATCATCTATATACAGTGAGTGCAAATGAGGTAGGATAAGAGAGGTAAGGCAATAAATAGGCCATGGTGGTGAAGTAATTACAATATAGCAATTAAACACTGGAGTGATAGATGTGCAGAAGATCAATGTGCAAGTTGAGATACTGGGGTCCAAAGGAGCAAGATAAATAAATAAATAAATACAGTATGGGGATGAGGAAGATTGGATGGGATATTTACAGATGGGCTATGTACAGGTGCAGTGATCTGTGAGCTGCTCTGACAGCTGGTGCTTAAAGCTAGTGAGGGAGATATGAGTCTCCAGCTTCAGAGATTTTTGCAGTTCTGCCATGGTGACCAGTGAGCTGAGATAAGGCGGGGCTTTACCTAGCAGAGACTTGTAAATGACCTGGAGCCAGTGGGTTTGGCGACGAGTATGAAGCGAGGGCCAACCAACGAGATCATACACGTCGCAGTGGTGGGTAGTATATGGGGCTTTGGTGACAAAACGGATGGCACTGTGATAGACTGCATCCAATTTGTTGAGTAGAGTACTGGAGGCTATTTTGTAAATGACATCACCGAAGTCGAGGATCGGTAGGATGGTCAGTTTTACGAGGGTATGTTTGGCAGCACGAGTGAAGGATGCTTTGTTGCGAAATAGGAAGCCGATTCTAGATTTCATTTTGGATTGGGGATGCTTAATGTGAGTCTGGAAGGAGAGTTTACAGTCTAACCAGACACCAAGGTATTTGTAATTATCCACATATTTTAAGTCGGAGCCATCCAGAGTAGTGATGCTGGACGGGCGGGCAGGTGTGGGCAGCGATCGGTTGAAGAGCATGCATTTAGTTTTACTTGCATTTAAGAGCAGTTGGAGGCCACGGAAGGAGTGTTGTATGGCATTGAAGCTCGTCTGGAGGTTAGTTAACACAGTGTCCAAAGAAGGGCCAGAAGTATACAGAATGGTGTCGTCTGCGTAGAGGTGGATCAGAGAATCACCAGCAGCGAGAGCGACATCATTGATGTATACAGAGAAAAGAGTCGGCTCTTAAGTACACACGTTTCTCCGTTTCATTTTTTTATGAACCAAATGAGTTTTCTCTGCCGCCGTCGTTCCTTTACAACAGTGTAGCAGTGTTTTCCTTTTACTGGCATCCACTAGAGCTGTTTGTAATATTTAACGACAGGCAACCTTCTGTTACAGCACATTTAGCTGTCAACATTAGCATATTCATGTTGAAATAGAACTACTGGCAGTATATGGGGTGATTATGGCCCACATACACACGCACGCACGCATGCAATCACACACACACACACACACACACACACACACACACACACACACACACACACACACACACACACACACACACACACACACACACACACACACACACACACACACACACACACACACACACACACACGCGCGCACACACATAGGGTCATTATAGTACGTGGAATATGCTAATTGTCTGGTTATGGCATGATTTATGATCAACCATCATATGTACTAATAGTATGATATGATAAAGATTGTTAGCTTCTCATGTAGGTTTTGTCTCTCCATGCATTTCGTCTGTAGCCCATCCCATCTGTAGCTATGGCTGTTAGAGAGCCATTTCCTGTTGCAATCTGTATTGATGTAGCTTGGAATTCAAAATTAATATTGCTCCCAATTCAATGTTATATTGTTTCAGTGAAGTTAAAGGCCCAGTGCAGTCAAAAACGTGATTTCTCCTGTGTTTTATATATATTTCCACACTATGATTTTGGAATAATACTGTGAAATTGTAAACATTATTATAATACCCTTTAAGTGTAAGAGCTCCTGAAATATCTCCCTGTTTTGGCTTGCCTGGTGACATCACCATCACCAGGCGATTTTAAGATATAAGTGAATAGATCAATAACAAAGAGAGCTTCAAACATCTCTGTCAGTAACAGCTAGATTTCATTAGGTCCAGTTAGGCCCCTCACTCGGACCACTCCCAGATAGTCATATCAAAATCATTTATTGAGAAATTGATATTTGCTAAGATGCAACGGTTTTTTTTTTTTACCCAAAAAATAAATAACAGTAAGGTACTTAAAGGTAAACTTAGCGAAATTATATTGCCACGAGCAGCATCGCAGATATTCAGATGAGTGAGATGCAACACTTCCCTCTCACACAGTCACACACAGTATCTGTGCATGTGCGCGGGTTCGTTTCATGCTGTTCATCAGAGCGGTAGCCAGGGCACCAAAACAGCAGAGGAGTTGAGCATCACGCTTCAACGTTCTTAATCGTTGCAGAAATTGACCCGCCATGCTATTTACTCTCTGCATCCACCTTCATATCGCTGAGTCTACCTTTAATTGTTACCGAGAAATGATTTAATATTGAGATTAAAAACGCCTGGGCTGTAATTGTGATCCATTACAGAGGGGCTTGGAGTTCTAGCCAAGAGCAAGAGATTGGCTAGATTGGATCTGTCTCTCTCTAGCCAATAAAGTACTAGTGAATTCAGAGACTGAGGTGTTAGTGGTTTCCCATTAGGTCAATACGTTAGTCTTGGAGCTAATTGTTAACAGCATATTGGTTAAACAGTAATCAATGGCTACTGTGCGCTTTGATCCATTTCTCTCAGTCTGACTCTGAAGAGGGAGAGGGTTGCCATAAGCTCTCTGTCTGCATCTCAAATGGTATGCTATTTGATCAGGACCCATAGAGCTCTCTGGTTTCAAAAGTAGTGCACTATACAGGGAATAAGATGCCATTTGGGATACAAGCCTCAAACTCTGTCCCCTCCTCTCCTCGTCTCACTTCCTCATCTGGTCGTCTGGAGTCAATCTGTAAGAACAGACCAGGTGAAAGAGCCTGATCACCATATTGTGTTCACCTTTCAAGTCTTCTCCAATCAGGACAGATGAAGGGGAGGAGACCAGGAAATGACAGTCAGGGTTTGAAGCAGTTGAGCCAGAGAGACTGGCTGGTCAGGTGGCAGCCGTAGCAGGCAGCTGGGGTTGCCAGATTTGGGGAGACCATGGTTGTCAGTGCAGAGGAGAATCCAATGTATTGAATGGGAATGAGCTATGCAGGGTTGAAGTGTTAAGTGGGTCAGTTAGGTAATAGAAACCGTGAGAGACATTTCTTATTCCCTTACAGACTGAAGAGGGCCAGAAGCTAGGGGCCAGTAGCTAGGGTCTGTTGCCAGGGGCCAGTAGCTAGGGTATGTTGCTAGGGGCCAGTAGCTAGGGTCTGTTGCTAGGGGCCAGTAGCTAGGGTCTCCGGATGTGTCCTAATTCTCTACACTGCTTTTAAATCCATGAGAGTAACAGTGCAAGTGAACACTTTAGAAGAAGGGTGGAAAATCAGGACACGGCATTTTAGTTTGAGGGGTTCAAATGAATCTCTCTCCTTGAAGACTGTGGTTGATTTGATTTATTTTAATTTATGTAATTCCAAGTGAATTTAACTCATTTTCAGAGTTAACGTTGATGTGTCTGTGTAGTCGTGTGTGTCGTGTGTGTCGGCTTGTAGTGTGTCGGCTCGTAGTGTGTGTCAGCTTGCTAAGTCCACAGGCTAAAACCCATTCGTGTCAATGTGCACGTCACCGGAGGACTGAGCGACACGGAAGTGTCAGGATGATATGAAAGCACTTCCATCATATCTGATCTGCCGTGGCAGTCTGTTTTTCTGTCAGAGATGTGAAGTCACAGCTCTCACAGGGCTTTGAACAGACACGTAAAATGAGGGAAAATGGCGCTGGAGGGAATAACGGCGGTTCTACCGTCGCCTGACCAGTTGTGCTATTTACTGTATTATTGTGCACTGATTGGAACTTTTTATGTACAGTGGCAAGAAAAAGTACGTGAACCCTCTGGAATTACCTGGATTTCTGGATAAATTTGTCATGAAATTTGATCTGATCTTCATCTAGGTCACAGCAATAGACAAACACAGTGTGCTTAAACTAATAACACACAAACAACTACATGTTTTCATGTCTTTATTGAACACACTGTGTAAACATTAACAGTGTAGGGTGGGAAAAGTATGTGAACCCTTGGATTTAATAACTGGTTGACCCTCCTTCTACCTGTTTTGGCTTGCCTGGTGACATCACCATCACCAGGCGATTTTAAGATATAAGTTAATAGATCAATAACAAAGAGAGCCTAACCGTTGTGGATCAGACCTGCACAACGGTCAGGAGGAATTGTGGACTCTTCCTCTTTTCAAATGTCTGGTGTGAACCGCTCTCTTGAGGTCATGCCACAGCATCTCAATCGGGTTGAGGTCAGAGCTACCCCAGGAAGGTGTATTTTCTTCTGTTGAAGCCATTCTGTTGTTGATTTACTTCTGTGTTTTGGGTTGTTGTCCTGTTGCATCACACAACTTCTGTTGAGCTCCAATTGGTGGACAGATAGTCTTACATTCTCCTGCAAAATGTCTTGATGTTACGCACGCCTCTGAGAAGAGGGAACGCAACTCCCTGTGAAGTGTAAGAGGTATGGACTGTAGGCGTGAGTAAGGACGACAAAGGCAGAATTTACCGTTTACTAGGATTTATTTCCTTACGGTAATATGGGGAAAAGGGGCTGGACGGAACCAAAGCAAAGAAAGTAAATATCAAAACTTCCCCCTTTCCTATCTAACCTGCCTACCCACTACTTACCTATCTTAGCACCACCTGGTGCCCTAACCAAAATACAGGGGGTGGTCCGCCCAGGTCTTACCTAGTGTGCCTAGACAATGAATATACTACGGGTATATGTATGCCCGCGGGCCTCTTGCCTAAGCACTCCCAAAGTGCCTTCTCCTTCCCCCCTGGGAACAAATGAAACAGAACAATCCAAACAATTTCAATAATCAAAACACTGCGTCCTATTGACACACAAAAGACATAACCAATCAACCAATACAGGTCACACTAATCATCTCCCTCTGAGAACAACCAATACAGTATATCACCCTCAGCCTCCTCTCTCAGCAATGATCTCCCAGTTATCATCTCTTCTTCTCTCCCTCCTGAACAGAACTGGCTTTTATATAGCTTCAGGAGTCTAATTGGATACAGCTGCATCTTGACGAGGGGGCGGGGTCAGCTCTCTAATCATCCATTAGCCATTGAGTCGACCAATCAGCTGGTTGGGGAGTTCAGGAATTTCTCCTGAAACACACACTCAAATACAAATCACAACACAGAAACTGGGGAACGTAACACTTGATAAACATGGGAATTCATTTTTCTGTCGATGATAGCAAGCTGTCCAGGCCCTGAGGCAGCAAAAGCAGCCCCAAACCTTGATGCTCCCTCCACCATACTTTACAGTGAGGATGAGGTTTTGATGTTGGTGTGCTGTGACTTTTTTTCTCCACACATAGTGTTGTGTGTGTTCCTACCTATGCAGGAAAAAATGGTGGAAAAAATAGTTGTGTCTTTTGCTATCGTGGTTAGCTAATAGATTTACATATTGTGTCTTCCCTGTAAAACATTTTAAAAATCAGAAATGATGGCTGGATTCACAAGATGTGTATCTTTCATCTGGTGTCTTGGACTTGTGATTTAATGATATTTAGATGCTAGTATTTACTTGTGACGCTATGCTAGGCTATGCTAGTCAGCTTTTTTACTGATGGGGGTGCTCCCGGATCCGGGATTGTGTGCAACTAGAAGTTAATCTGTCCACAGAATATTTTGCCAGTAGCGCTGTGGGACATCCAGGTGCTCTTTTGCAAACTTATTTTTTGGACAGCAGTGGCTTCTTCCATAGTGTTCTCCCATGAACACCATTCTTGTTTAGTGTTTTATGTATCTTAGACTCGTCAGTCTTTATTGGCATGGGAACCATGGATCTCCCTCTCTTGAGCTCACTCTCCTCTCTCTCACTCTCCCTCTCTCTAGCCCACTCTCCCTCTTTCTAGCCCACTCTCCCTCTTTCTAGCCCACTCTCCCTCTTTCTAGCCCACTCTCCCTCTTTCTAGCCCACTCTCCCTCTCTCTAGCCCACTCTCCTCTCTCTAGCCCACTCTCCTCTCCTCGCTCTCTTATTTCCTCTCTTCTCTTCTCTTCTCTTCTCCTCTCCTCTCCTCTCCTGTCTCCTGTCTCCTGTCTCGCCTCTCTTGATTCTCCAGCTGTGAAAATCAATTGAGGAACAAAGAGAACCATTCCATCCCTCGTTCTCTCGTTCTCTCCTTCTCTCTTTCTCTCTTTCTCTCCCCTCGTTCTCTCATTCTCTTAATGAATAAGGCAGGGTGCTCCAGTTCCATAAAATTGCCACAGTTTGAGTGTAAGAAAAAATATATTATTTATGCGATAGCGATATGTAAATGTTACGTCATGTACATTGTTACGTCATGCCGATAAAGCAAATTGATTAGAATTAAATTGAGAGGGAGAGAGAGGGGGGAGAGAGAAAGAAGGGATGGGTGGGAGAGAGAGAAAGAAGGGGTGAGAGAGAGAGAGAGAGAGAGAGAGAGAGAGAGAGAGAGAGAGAGAGAGAGAGAGAGAGAGAGAGAGAGAGAGAGAGAGAGAGAGAGAGAGAGAGAGAGAGAGAGAGAGAGAGAGAGAGAGAGAGAGAGAGAGAGAGAGAGAGAGAGAGAGAGAGAGAGAGAGAGAGAGAGAGACGCAGAGACAGACAGACACAGACGCAGAGACAGACAGACACAGACGCAGAGACAGACAGACACAGACGCAGAGACAGACAGACACAGACGCAGAGACAGACAGACACAGACGCAGAGACAGACAGACACAGACGCAGACACAGACGCAGAGACAGACAGACACAGACGCAGACACAGACGCAGAGACAGACAGACACAGACGCAGACACAGACGCAGAGACAGACGCACAGACAGACGCAGAGACAGACGCACAGACAGACGCAGAGACAGACGCAGAGACAGACGCACAGACAGACAGACAGACGCAGAGACAGACGCAGAGACAGACAGACAGACAGACACAGACGCAGACACAGACGCAGAGACAGACGCAGAGACAGACGCACAGACAGACAGACAGACGCAGAGACAGACGCAGAGACAGACGCACAGACAGACAGACAGACGCAGAGACAGACGCAGAGACAGACGCACAGACAGACAGACAGACGCAGAGACAGACGCAGAGACAGACGCACAGACAGACAGACAGACAGACACAGACGCAGACACAGACGCAGAGACAGACGCAGAGACAGACGCACAGACAGACAGACAGACGCAGAGACAGACGCACAGACAGACGCACAGACAGACAGACAGACGCAGAGACAGACGCAGAGACAGACAGACAGACGCAGAGACAGACGCAGAGACAGACGCAGAGACAGACAGACAGACAGACAGACACACGCAGAGACAGACAGACACACACACACGCAGAGACAGACAGACACACACACACGCAGAGAGAGAAGAAGGGATTATTCAGATGTTCTGTCCTGTATTTTTGAAATACAGAATAATTTGTTTAATGTATTCCAGGATTGTGCATGCCGTTGTTGATGGGTAGTGTAATTATGTTGTTATCTGTGTGTCTGTCTTTCTGTGGTTATGAAACCTGATTAGCAAACCGGAAAGCAGGCTGAATCCCGTGTGAAGGGTCTTTAATGCCCCAGAGAGGAAGAGAGGAGAGACAACCTCCTCCCTCAGTACTTTAAATAGGCCATGACTAGTGGGAGTCAGGGGAAGGCAATGAACACATGCGGTAACAGACAGTTACCAAATCCCTAAAACTCATATTTATCAATCTGTGTTTTTTATGAATTACAAAAATTGACCCACCCCCCAGATGTAGGTAGCGATGCGTTGACATGGAAAGAGGGAGAAGCAAGAGATGAGAGAGAGGGAATGTAGTAGAGTGTGAAAATGGAGAATCTCTATAGCAGCTGCACTGGTTATGCCCACCACGTCAAACAGTCTGGCGTTACACACACACACACACACACACACACACACACACACACACACACACACACACACACACACACACACACACACACACACACACACACACACACACACACACACACACACACACACACACCTAGGCTTGTGGCTGTTTAGAGAGCAAAGCTGTGATGTCTCCCTTCCAGACCTCCATTTACATTCAGCTGCTGTCTCTCTCTCTCTCTCTCTCTCTCTCTCTCTCTCTCTCTCTCTCTCTCTCTCTCTCTCTCTCTCTCTCTCCCCTTCTCTCTCTCTCTCTCTCTCTCTGTCTCTCTCTCTCTCTCTCTCTCTCTTTCTCTTTCTCTTTCTCTCTTTCTCCCCTTCTCTCTCTCTTACCCCTCCCTCCCTCCCTCCCTCCCTCCCTCCCTCCCTCCCTCCCTCCCTCCCGTCTCTCTTCATCTAGTCTGTCTCTCACTCTCTCCTCCTCTTTCTCTTTCCCTCTCTCTTGTTCCATCTCCTCCTCCTTCACCACCCCTCTCTTTGTCTCTCCTCTAGCTACCTCTCCCCCTCTCTCCCTCTCCCCCTCCCCCCCCCCCCCCCCTCTCAGGCTGAAAACAGATTGGAGGCTGTTGAAGGAAGGGAGGCCTCGGTCTGCTGTGTTTCACATGCAGCACACACACACACACACACACACACACACACACACACACACACACACACACACACACACACACACACACACACACACACACACACACACACATTATCAGGTTTCTGCAGCAGAACAGAACAGAACAGAAAGAGAGTCAGATTAGCTTCTTAAGGAGGCAGATCTGAATAACAAATTGATTTGCAAAGTAATGGTTATATGTTTGATTAAATTTCATTCAAAAGACTCTGGTGAAGGTTGTAACACGTTTTCAGTTGTTCTGCTCGCTGGAGCGTTCTGTTTGTGCGGAACACATCAGTTGGAACGGACCCCAACTGTAATCCGACAGGATGGAGAAATCTTGTTTGCAGTTTGCACCCGGCCCGGCCCGGTGGTGTAATTGTGACAGTTGAAACCCATTTGAGTTGACAGAAAACCCTAGTCTATTACTTATTCAACAAGGCCACGACAGGAAGTCACAACATCTAAATACTGTGTATGTCTGCTGTAGAAATGAATGACTGAAATATTAACGCCAGTGACTTGGTAGATATTGATCGGCGGTGTAATTGAGACACTTGAAAACAGTTCTGTAGAAATGAATAACTGAAATCTTAAAGTCAGTGACTTGATAGATATTGATCGGTGGAGTAATATGAGACACTTGAAAACAGTTCTGTAGAAATGAATGACTGAACATCCTAAGAATATTTCCAGAACTAACAGAACGTCCTTTTACAGACAGTGAATCAGTAGATATTGTCTGCCAGACAGTGAGTCAGTAGATATTGTCTGCCAGACAGTGAGTCAGTAGATATTGTCTGCCAGACAGTAAGTCAGTAGATTTTGTCTGCCAGACAGTGAGTCAGTAGATATTGTCTGCCAGACAGTGAATCAGTAGATATTGTCTGCCAGACAGTGAGTCAGTAGATATTGTCTGCCAGACAGTGAGTCAGTAGATATTGTCTCCCAGACAGTAAGTCAGTAGATATTGTCTGCCAGACAGTGAGTCAGTAGATATTGTTTGCCAGACAGTGAGTCAGTAGATATTGTCTGCCAGACAGTGAGTCAGTAGATATTGTCTGCCAGACAGTGAGTCAGTAGATATTGTCTGCCAGACAGTGAGTCAGTAGATATTGTCTGCCAGACAGTGAGTCAGTAGATATTGTCTGCCAGACAGTGAGTCAGTAGATATTGTCTGCCAGACAGTGAGTCAGTAGATATTGTCTGCCAGACAGTGAGTCAGTAGATATTGTCTGCCAGACAGTGAGTCAGTAGATATTGTCTGCCAGACAGTGAGTCAGTAGATATTGTCTGCCAGACAGTGAGTCAGTAGATATTGTCTGCCAGACAGTGAATCAGTAGATATTGTTTGCCAGACAGTGAGTCAGTAGATATTGTCTGCCAGACAGTGAGTCAGTAGATATTGTCTGCCAGACAGTAAGTCAGTAGATATTGTCTGCCAGACAGTGAGTCAGTAGATATTGTCTGCCAGACAGTAAGTCAGTAGATATTGTCTGCCAGACAGTAAGTCAGTAGATATTGTCTGCCAGACAGTGAGTCAGTAGATATTGTCTGCCAGACAGTGAGTCAGTAGATATTGTCTGCCAGACAGTGAGTCAGTAGATATCGTCTGCCAGACAGTGAGTCAGTAGATATTGTCTGCCAGACAGTGAGTCAGTAGATATTGTCTGCCAGACAGTGAGTCAGTAGATATTGTCTGCCAGACAGTGAGTCAGTAGATATTGTTTGCCAGACAGTGAGTCAGTAGATATTGTCTGCCAGACAGTGAGTCAGTAGATATTGTCTGCCAGACAGTGAGTCAGTAGATATTGTCTGCCAGACAGTGAGTCAGTAGATATTGTCTGCCAGACAGTGAGTCAGTAGATATTGTCTGCCAGACAGTGAGTCAGTAGATATTGTCTGCCAGACAGTGAATCAGTAGATATTGTCTGCCAGACAGTGAGTCAGTAGATATTGTCTGCCAGACAGTGAGTTGGTAGATATTGTCTGCCAGACAGTAAGTCGGTAGATATTGTCTGCCAGACAGTAAGTCAGTAGATATTGTCTGCCAGACAGTGAGTCAGTAGATATTGTCTGCCAGACAGTGAGTCAGTAGATATTGTCTGCCAGACAGTGAGTCAGTAGATATTGTCTGCCAGACAGTGAGTCAGTAGATATTGTCTGCCAGACAGTGAGTCAGTAGATATCGTCTGCCAGACAGTGGGTCAGTAGATATTGTCTGCCAGACAGTGAGTCAGTAGATATTGTCTGCCAGACAGTGAGTCAGTAGATATTGTCTGCCAGACAGTGAGTCAGTAGATATTGTCTGCCAGACAGTGAGTCAGTAGATATTGTCTGCCAGACAGTGAGTCAGTAGATATTGTCTGCCAGACAGTGAGTCAGTAGATATTGTCTGCATTTGGACTAGGGCCAATAGGAATAGAGTGCCATTTGGACCAGGGCCAATAGGAATAGAGTGCCATTTGGACCAGGGCCAATAGGAATAGAGTGCAGATTGAGTCTCCTCAAACAGCACCAGAATAGAAGACAACTGCTGAGCACGTATTATTCAGTGAAGATCCTAAAATATAGTTTTGGGGCAATATGAGCCTAACCAGTCTAACCACTATAACCAGTCTAACCACTATAACCAGTCTAACCAGTCTAACCAGTCTAACCATCATAACCAGTCTAACCAGTCTAACCATCATAACCAGTCTAACCAGTCTAACCAGTCTAACCAGAGAAAATAAGAGCAAAGGAGAGGAGAGGAGAGGAAAGGAGAGGACAGGAGAGGAGAGGACAGGACACACCATCCTATTAAATAATAGTAAAGGTTCTGTTATTCCCCCACCTTTGACCCTGTTCCTGCTTGTTAGCCAAATAGACAACTTTGCCTGAGCAGACAAACAATTCAACAAACAACACAACCTCTCACACAGACATTCCAACAAATACATGAATGGCCTTAACCTGGCGCACACAGAAAACACGATGCACAGTTTCACTTATGACACAGGAAGGACACCCCTGTCCGACTCCCGATTCAACCCATGCCAACCAGCTATTAGTGGCCAGTGCTCCATGTAGAACCCTCCACTGGAGGTCCCCTGACCTCTTTGGTACTGGGGGTTTGTAGAGCCCCCTCCATCTAAAACCCACCATACTCTCCGCCCCACATACCCTGCCATTGATGTGCCAGGTCTTCCGGGGTTTTCCACCCTTTCTCCCCCAGCATCCGCAGGTCACCCAGCCTTAGTAAACCCGCTGCCATCAATCGCTTCTGCAGGGTGGCCAATTTAACCAATCTCAAAAGGATGGCTGGATTGTGGAAGATAGGCTCTGCCCACACCCACAGCCCAGGCTCCACACACCCTTCTCGTGTGGGCCTTAACAGCTGCCAGGCCCTCAGTACCGCAGAGTCAAAATCTGAGAGACCTGCTGTACTCAGCCTCTCCAGCCTCATGAGGAACATCTGCCGGTCCAACCCTAATCCGCCAGTTCTCCTCAGCAGCGCGCATGCTGGTGATGCTGATGCCCGCCGACATCAGTATGGTACAGCAGTCTCTGCACCGCCTTTAGACGGAAAGCAGCCACCCTGCCCTCCAGTTCCACCAGGCCCTGTCCTCCTTCGTGGACGGTCATGTACAACACTGCTGCCTTCAGCCAGTGATGTCCCGACCAGAAGAAGATCCACCAGCTTGCATTGCAGGTCTGCGAGCAGACCGGCGGGGGGGGGGGGGGGGTTGAGGACAGCCAGTTTATGCCAAAGGGAAGATGCCACCAGGTTGTTGATTATCAGCACCCTCCTTCTATATGACACTTGGGACAGGAGCCACCTCCACCTGGCCAGTCTTGACAGCACTGCCTGTGACAGCCCCTCCCAGTTCTTCCTGACCCACCTCGCCAAGCCCAGGTACACCCTCAAAATGTTAAGCACTTCACAACCCTACTGCAAACCCCCTGGAAGCAGAGGGGCCCTATCCCACCATAACAGAGCTTTGCTCTTGCCCAGTTCACCTTAGCTGATGAAGCTCCCTCGTACACCTTTAGGCTATTCTCTAGTGCCTGCATATCATGCCCATCCCTGACCATCACAGAAGTGTCATCTGCATACGCTGACACTGCTGTGCCTGTCAACACACCCAAGCCTGTCCAGCACACTCCCTGCAGTCTCCTACGTAGCAGGCCCAAAAAAGGCTCAATGGCTAGTCTATATAACTGCCCTGATAGAGGGCATCCTTGTCTAATGCCCCGTCTCACCCAGACTGGCCTACTGAGCCCCCCTTCCCCCTTGACCATACATGACGCCCCAGCATACAACATCTTCACACAGGTCAAAAACCTTTCCCCAAATCCCAAAACAGACATGACATTAAACAGATATCCAAGCTCTATCAAAGCCTTCTCTTGCTCTAAAGAGACCAGTCCAAAGATCACATTACAAACTCTCGACAACTCCAACACGTCCCTGATTTAAGATCAAAGAGTCCAGATGGGACTTCAGTCTGTTAGCGAGGACCTTGGCAAATATCTTGTAGTCCGCACAGAGCAATGTCTCCAGTTCTTAAGTTCACACGTCCCCATTTTTGGGCAGGAGAATCAGAGCCGCCTGACAGCAGCTCATCGGCAACTCTCCTACCACGACACACTCACGCAACACGCAAAATTTCCCAGAATTTGTATAAAACTCCGCTGGGAGTCCATCGACCCCCGGTGCACGGCCGGGGGACATCTGGGTTACGGCCTCTGCCAGTTCATGGGACAACAGGGGAATGTTCATTTCATCTCTCTGTGCCAGAGAGAGCTTAGGAAGTTCTGCAAACAAAACCCGAGCACACATAGGATCACACAGTTCTGCCCTATAAAACTCAGTATAAAACTCCACAGTCTGATCACGCATCTCCCCCACCACAGAGGTCACCCGCCCATCAGACAGCCGCAGACAATGCATACCCTTGGCTTCACCGCTCTGTCTTTCCAAACCAAAGAAGAAGGAGCTGGGAGCATCCATCTCCTTGAGCACGGAAAACCTAGCTCTTACAAGTGCTCCCTTTGCTTTAACCTGGAAAAAACTGCCCAGGTCCCTCTGTAATTCAGCTAAATTAGCCTGGAGGCCTACATTGCCTTGCCCCACCATCTCTGCCTCCATCTCACTAATACTACGCTCGAGTTCCCCCAATATTCTCCTAGCCTCTGAGGATGAGAGAGCTGTGTACTGTTGACAGAAAACACCAATTTGGACTTTCCCCACATCCCACCATTGATTCAGAGACTCATACTCCTCTCTTCGCTGCCCCCAACTTTCCCAAAAAGTCTGGAAACCTGAGCAAAAAGTGGCATCTTGTAAGAACTTTACATTAAACTTCCAATAGGATGCCTGCCCGGGGCCCTGGTGAAATAGACAGCCGAGCCATGGTTATGTGGTGATCTGAAAACCCCACTGGGAGAATGGTAGCACCCAACAGCCTATTACTCTGATTCCTGGACATGTAAAACCCCACTGGGAGAATGGTAGCACCCAACAGCCTATTACTCTGATTCCTGGACATGTAAAACCCCACTGGGAGAATGGTAGCGCCCAACAGCCTATTACTCTGATTCCTGGACATGTAAAACCCCACTGGGAGAATGGTAGCACCCAACAGCCTATTACTCTGATTCCTGGACATGTAAAACCCCACTGGGAGAATGGTAGCACCCAACAGCCTATTACTCTGATTCCTGGACATGTAAAACCCCACTGGGAGAATGGTAGCACCCAACAGCCTATTACTCTGATTCCTGGACATGTAAAACCCCACTGGGAGAATGGTAGCACCCAACAGCCTATTACTCTGAGTCGGGCCGCGCTCACCGCTAAACTAATAGTGTGTTAACCCTCCACCATAATAAACATTTAAAGATGAGACCAAGGATAGAATCAAGAAAATAAGTAAGGACATATCCCTTCATCTGGCCTCTCAACTCAACTACAAAACACTCCCAGCATGCACACACACAGAGAGAGAGAAACAGAGAGACAGAGAGAGACAGAGAGAGACAGAGAGACAGAGAGAGACAAAGAGACAGAGAGAGAGAGAGAGACAGAGAGACAGACAGAGAGAGAGACAGGCTAAAAATACTTGAATCAGTCATAGAGCCCATTGCCCTTTATGGTTGTGAGGTCTGGGGTCCGCTCACCAACCAAGATTTCACAAAATGGGGCAAACACCAAATTGAGACTCTGCATGCAGAATTCTGCAAAAATATCCTCCGTGTACAACGTAGAACACCAAATAATGCATGCAGAGCAGAATTAGGCCGATACCCACTAATTATCAAAATCCAGAAAAGAGCTGTTAAATTCTACAACCACCTAAAAGGAAGCGATTCCCAAACCTTCCATAACAAAGCCATCACCTACAGAGAGATGAACCTGGAGAAGAGTCCCCTAAGCAAGCTGGTCCTAGGGCTCTGTTCACAAACACAAACACACCCCACAGAGCCCCAGGACAACAGCACAATTAGACCCAACCAAATCATGAGAAAAAAAAAGATAATTACTTGACACATTGGAAAGAATTAACAAAAAAACAGAGCAAACTAGAATGCTATTTGGCCCTAAACAGAGAGTACACAGTGGCAGAATACCTGACCACTGTGACTGACCCAAACTTAAGGAAAGCTTTGACTATGTACAGACTCAGTGAGCATAGCCTTGCTATTGAGAAAGGCCGCCGTAGGCAGACATGGCTCTCAAGAGAAGACAGGCTATGTGCTCACTGCCCACAAAATGAGGTGGAAACTGAGCTGCACTTCCTAACCTCCTGCCCAATGTATGACCATATTAGAGACACATATTTCCCTCAGATTACACAGATCCACAAAGAATTCGAAAACAAATCCAATTTTGATAAACTCCCATATCTACTGGGTGAAATTCCACAGTGTGCCATCACAGCAGCAAGATTTGTGACCTGTTGTCACAAGAAAAGGGCAACCAGTGAAGAACAAACACCATTGTAAATACAACCCATATTTATGCTTATTTATTTTAACTTGTGTGCTTTAACCATTTGTACATTGTTACAACACTGTATATATATAATATGACATTTGTAATGTCTTTATTGTTTTGAAACTTCTGTATGTGTAATGTTTACTGTTAATTTGTATTGTTTGTTTCACTTTTGTGTATTGTCTACCTTACTTGCTTTGGCAATGTTAACACATGTTTCCCATGCCAATAAAGCCCCTTGAATTGAATTGAATTGAATTGGGAGAGGGAGAGGGAGAGGGAGAGGGAGAGGGAGAGGGAGACGGAGACGGAGACGGAGACGGAGAGAATATATACATAATATGACATTTGTAATGTCTTTATTCTTTTGGAAGTTCTGTGAGTGTAATGTTTAGTGTATTATCTATTTCACTAGCTTTGGCAATGTTAACATCTGTTTCCCATGCTAATAAAGCGCTTTGAATTGAATTGAGAGAATCTTTGCTGGCTAATAGCAGGAGAGGAGGGGGCACATTGGTGTCTGAGGTCTGTTTCATTATGGAGATTTTCACTGCAGTGTCTTTCCAATCTCCATCCCTCCATTAATCCTCGCTCCATCCCTCCATTAATCCTCGCTCCATCCCTCCATTAATCCTCCCTCCATCCCTCCATTAATCCTCGCTCCATCCCTCCATCCCTCCATTAATCCTCGCTCCATCCCTCCATTAATCCTCGCTCCATCCCTCCATTAATCCTCCCTCCATCCCTCCATCCCTGGCTCAAACACAGAGGTCTGATTAAATCAGGAACCAGATTGGCTTTCCGCCTGCTGCTTCGAGACAATTTACTCTCTCACCCTTCCTATCTTCCTGTCTCTCTCTCTCTGTATCTCCCCTCTCTCTCTCTGTATCTCCCCCTCTCTCTCTGTATCTCCCCTTCTCTCTCTCTCTGTATCTCTACCCTCTCTCTCTCTCTGTATCTCCCCTTCTATCTCTCTCTGTATCTCCCCTTCTATCTCTCTCTGTATCTCCCCTTCTATCTCTCTCGTATCTCCCCCCTCTCTCTCTGTATCTCCCCTTCTCTCTCTGTTTCTCCCCCCTCTCTCTCTGTACTCCCCCACCCTCCTCTCTCTGTACTCCCCCACCCCTCTCTCTCTGTATCTCCCCTCCTCTCTCTGTATCTCCCCTTCTCTCTCTCTCTGTACTCCCCCACCCCTCTCTCTCTGTATCTCCCCCTTCCTCTTCCTCCCATACTGGAGCCAGTATGATACACGTATCAGTCTAATGGGTTGGCCTGTGATGTGATCCTCTCTAGGGGTTGGTAGATGGATCTAATCAAAACACCACTCTCTATAGCCACTCAGTAACACCACTCTCTATAGCCACTCAGTAACACCACTCTCTAAATAACGCTCTGAATACACTAAAGACACTCAAACACACACTCTCAATACACACTCCAAAGTGCACAATCTGAAACACTCTCAATAACAAACCCCCAGAATCACACACACTCTCAATACATTCAAAATAACACACTCAATTCACACTCATAAATACACACTCGTTCATAAAACACACTCAGAAACACACACACTCAGTCATAAAACACATTCAGAGACACACACACTCAGTCATAAAACACACTCGGAAACACACACACTCAGTCACACACACACACACACACAATGTCAATAAGAGTGCTGACAAGCAAAACATGGCTATCAATATATATTCTTTAAACAAGAATATAGTGCAGTTTGGGTTGTTTAATACAAGGAATGTGAAATGATTTGTACCAAATACTTTTAGTCAAGTACTATTTTACTGGGTGACTTTCACTTTTACTTGAGTCATTTTCTATTATGATTGAAATTGAAATTCAGATTCAAATTCCACGTCAAATTCCAAATTCCACGCTAATCTCCTCTTGTGCTCTCTAGACAGGTATTAGTAGTCCCCAACTCGCTAACGACTGTCAGGTCGCTAACTGCCTGGTACTCAGCACTCTATTGTCCCTCTAACCACTCTGACATAAACGCAATGGAAAATCACATCAAAACACTTATCATCGAAACAGTATCGTGCTTTTAAAACTCATTTCACTGTGATTGATGTGAAGAACACAAGGTCAACAACAGGTTGAAACTGAGTGAGAAAACGTGGTCGTTGTGGATGTTGTTTCTAAGCCGAACACAATGAAATGGACAGCTGCTTTCTAAGGTGATGATTCATTCAAAACACCCATATGCATATTAGAATGTATGCCTATATATGAGCTCAAGCCCGAAAAACCCCCACTGATTATAAAATAATGATTGTACCGTTATACCATACACAGCATAATGGCCTGTACCGAATATTACGCACGTTAGAATTATTTTTTTTTTTTAAACAACTCCATAGATTGAAGATGTTTTTGGTACGTGATTGGTCTAGCTAGTCTATACTCCAAAATTCTAGGAATGGCTTTTGAGTGATGCCTGTATTACTATGCATACTGGATGGGCTGGTTACCTGATGCTACCCTCCGAACGTCCATGAGTCTGGTATAGAACGTATATACCAGAGGCGATGCTGTTAGGCGATGCTGTTGGTTCGTTGATTGTGCAGGGCGGCTTACAGTTAGCCGGTTGTAAGATCGAAACTCCCGAAGCTGACGAGGTTAAAAATCTGTCGTTCTGCCCCTGAACAAGGCAGTTAACCCACTGTTCCTAGGCTGTCATTGTAAATAAGAATTTGTTCTTCACTGACTTGCCTAGTTAAATAACATTTAAAAATTAAAAAAATTTTTTTTTTAATTGTGATGGTGTATATTAAATGAATGTATTACCTTTTTTTAATGTAGAAGTCCAAAGGTGGGAATTAGCGGTTTGTATGAGTGGAGGCCTCAAGATGCTAAACGTGATTATGTTAATTAGCGGGGAATAACCGTGAAACAGTCCACCATTGGCATGACAATAACCGTGAAACAGTCCACCATTGGCATGACAATAACCGTGAAACAGTCCACCATTGGCATGACAATAACCGTGAAACAGTCCACCATTGGCATGACAATAACCGTGAAACAGTCCACCATTGGCATGACAATAACCGTGAAACAGTCCACCATTGGCATGACAATAACCGTGAAACAGTCCACCATTGGCATGACAATAACCGTGAAACAGTCCACCATTGGCATGACAATAACCGTGAAACAGTCCACCATTGGCATGACAATAACCGTGAAACAGTCCACCATTGGCATGACAATAACCGTGAAACAGTCCACCATTGGCATGACAATAACCGTGAAACAGTCCACCATCGGCATGACAACAACCGTGAAACAGTCCACCATTGGCATGACAATAACCGTGAAACAGTCCACCATTAGCATGACAATAACCGTGAAACAGTCCACCATTGGCATGACAATAACCGTGAAACAGTCCACCATCGTCATGACAATAACCGCGACCGGCAAAATGTCGCGATCGCCACATCCCTAGTTCCAAACCTCTCTGCCGATAACATCTCGTTTTCCGTTTTTCCCTCCCCACTCAGTCCACTCACAGACAGCTTGAGATATTGCTCTTCGCTAAGAAGCTATTTTAGTTTATTTTTGACCATTTTAATTGAAAACAATCACAGTAAGGCACTTAATTGTTATCCAGAAATGATTTGATATTGAGGTACAAACAGCTGCATTGGACCTTTTAAAGGGTGGGTAATCGCAGGGAACACCTTGCAGTGAGTCAGACACACACACACACACACACACACACACACACACACACACACACACACACACACACACACACACACACACACACACACACACACACACACACACACACACACACACACACACACACACACACACACACTTTGCCCAGAGTAGTGTTGTTGACAGTGGATTTGGTGATGTATTGACTGACAGCTCTATTGCTGAAGGATAACAGATTGCGTGACAGAAATGTAAAGGTAGTTTTCCCATTGAGTCGACATATGTAGCGTTCACCGTGAACGCAGTCTCTGCTAACGAGGGAACATTGTCTTTAAGTTTCAATCACGCTGTAACGCTGAATGGATTGAATAGAGCCTTAGCGTCAGACCGTGCTAAGGGCTGTGTTTTGTCTTTGTCCCAAATTGCACCCTGTACAGTACCATGTATAGTGCACTATTTTGGATATGGCTTGAAAGTAGTGCACTATATAGGGAATAGGGTGCCATAGGGCTCTGGTCTAAAGTAGTGCACTATATAGGGAATAGGGTGCCATAGGGCTCTGGTCTAAAGTAGTGCACTATATAGGGAAGAGACAACCATTTGAGACGCATCCAACATCAGGGAACATGTTCAGGGATGTGTTTTTCTCCGTGTGCATCCCAAATGGCACCCTATTCCCTATATAGTGCACTACTTTAGACCAGAGCCCTATGGCACCCTATTCCCTATATAGTGCACTACTTTAGGCCAGAGCCCTATGGCACCCTATTCCCTATATAGTGCACTACTTTCAAGCCATATCAAAAGTAGTGCACTATGTATGGAACAGGGTCACATTTGAGACGCTCCCAGAGTCAGAGACCGTGTAAAGGTCTGTGTGTGTCTCTGTGTTTGTTATGATCTATTGACCAACTCTGGGTCTCTGTGTGCGTGTCTGTCTGTGTTTGTGTGTGAGGTATTGACTGACTCTGTGTGGGTCTTGGCTTCACAGGGGAAGTCCTATGTGTTTGACCGGGTGTTCCCCACCAACACTACACAGGAACAGGTGTACAACACCTGCGCCAAGCAGATAGTCAAAGGTGAGTGCCAGCCTCTCTCTCTCTCTCTCTCTCTCTGTCTCTCTGTGTATCTCTCTCTCTCTCTCTGTCTCTCTGTGTATCTCTCTCTCTCTCTCTCTCTCTCTCTCTCTCTCTCTCTCTCTCTCTCTCTCTCTCTCTCTCTCTCTCTCAATTCAATTCAATTCAATTCAATTCAATTCAATTCAAGGGGCTTTATTGGCATGGGAAACATGTGTTAACATTGCCAAAGCAAGTGAGGTAGATAATACACAAAAGTGAAATAAACAATACAATCTCTCTCTCTCTCTCTCTCTCTCTCTCTAGAGTACCAGTCAAAAGTTTGGACACACCTACTCATTCAAGGGTTTTTCTTTATTTTTACTATTTTCTACATTGTAGAATAATAGTGAAGACATCAACACTATGAAATAACACATATGGAATCATGCAGTAACCAAAATAGTGTTAATTTAAAAAAAATCTCAATTGGGTTGAGGTCGGGTGATTGTGGAGGCCAGGTCATCTGATGCAGCACTCCATCACTCTCCTTCTCGGTCAAATAGCCCTTACACAGCCTGGAGGTGTGTTGGGTCGTTGTCCTGTTGAAAAACGAATCATAGTCCCACTAAGCACAAACCAGATGGGATGGTGTATCACTGCCGAATGCTGTGGTAGCCATGCTGGTTAAATGTGCCTTTGATTCTAAATAAATAAAGCACCCCCACACCATTACACCTCCTCCATGCTTCACGGTGGGAACCACACATGCGGAGATCATCCGTTCACCTACTCTGTGTCTCACAAAGACAAGGCAGTTGGAATCAAAAATCTCAAATTTTGATTCATCAGACCAAAGGACAGATTTCCACCGGTCTAATGTCCATTGCTCGTGTTTCTTGGCCCAAGCAAGTCTCTTCTTCTTATTGGTGTTTTTTAGTAGGGGTTTCTTTGCAGCAATTCGACCATTAAGGCCTGAATCATGCATTCTCCTCTGAACAGTTGATATTGAGATGTTTCTGTTAATTGAACTATGTGAAGCATTTATTTGGGCTGCAATTTCTGAGGCTGGAAACTCTAATGAACTTATCCTCTGCAGCAGATGTAACTCTGTGTCTTCCTTTCCTGTGGCGGTCCTCATGAGGGCCAGTTTCATCATAGAGCTTGATGGTTTTTGTGACTGCACTTGAAGAAACTTTCAAAGTTCTTTAAATTTTCCGGATTGATCGACCTTCATGTCTTAAAGTAATGATGGACTGTCATTTCTCTTTGCTTATTTGAGCTGTTTTGCCATTATATGGCCTTGGTCTTTTACCAAATAGGGCTATCTTCTGTATACCACCCCTACCTTGTCACAACACAGATGATTTGCTCAAACGCATTAAGGACAGAAATTCCGCAAATTAACTTTTAACAAGGCACACCTGTTAATTGAAATGCATTCCAGGTGAATACTTCATGAAGCTGGTTGAGAGAATGCCAAGAGTGTGCAAAGCTGTCATCAAGGCAAAGGGTGGCTACTTTGAAGAATCTCCAATATAACATATATTTTGAATTGTTTAAAACTTTTTTGGTTACTACATGATTCCATATGTGTTGTTATCATAGTTTTGATGTCTTCCACAATTTATGAGTTGGTGTGTCCAAACTTTTGACTGATACTGTATGTTTCCAACATACCTAAACATGTGCCAAGAAGATAGCCTATTCAAAGGGGAGGAGCCACGTACCACCACCGTACCTCAGAGCAGCCGTAGCTGATAGAACAGCTGGTAGCTTCACTTTCATTCTAGTAGTAGTTTGGGCCTGATAAAAATAACCCGAAAGCAATCATGTGCACGCTTATCTTGAATGAAATACCAAGGCTTGTAAATGAGATATGGGCTCCCTCGAGCTCTACTATCTTGCTCCAGTCTCTCTCTTGTTCTTTCTACCCTCCCATCTACCCCTCACTCTCTCTCTCTCTGTCTCTCTCCATCTCTCTCTCCCTCTCTCTCTCCCTCTCTCTCTCCTTCTCTCCCTCTCTCTCTCTCTCTCTCTCTCTCTCTCTCTCTCTCTCTCTCTCTCTCTCTCTCTCTCTCTCTCTCTCTCTCTCTCTCTCTCTCTCTCTCTCTCTCTCTCTCTCTCTCTCTCACTCTCGCTCTCTCCTTTTCTCGCTCTCTCTCTCTCGCTCACTCTCTTGCTGTCTGGCTTTCACATTCTGCTACATTCAAAGATATTGCAGATTTCAATCCAGTTGTCTAACATGTCTGTCTGTGATTGAGTCTAGGACAGATAGATGGCTGGAAGAGGAAGATAACAGCACAGCCAGAACAAAGAGAGCACAAGGGAACAGAGAGTAACAACAGAGACACCCAATGAGAACCCAGCCAGAGGTAGAGAGTAACAACAGAGAGAAAAATGTGGGAGTTTATCAAGATTGGATTTGTTTTCAAATTCTTAATTCTACACAAAGTCTGTGTAAGCTGGGGGGAAATATGTGTCTCTGATAGGGTCATACCAAGTTAGGAAGTGCAGGTTGGTTTCCTCCTCATCTTGTGGCCTCTCTCAATAGCAAGGCTCACTGAGTCAAAGAAAGTGAAATAGATAATAAAACAAATAGTTAAATAAACAATAAAAAATTAACATTAACTGTTAAACTTACAAAAGTTCCAAAGGAATAGAGACATTTCAAATGTCATACTATGTCTATATACAGTGTTGTAACGATGTGCAAATGGTTAAAGTACAAAAGGGAAAATAAGTAAACAAATGTGGGTTGTATTTACAATGGTGTTAGTTCTTCACTGGTTGACCTTTTCTTGTGGCAATAGGTCACACATATTGATGTTGTGATGGTACACTGTGGTATTTCACCCAATAGATATGGGAGTTGCATTTATTTTCAAATTCTTTGTGGATCTGTGTAATCTGGGGCAAATATGTGTCATACATCTGGTAGGAGGGTAGGAAGTGCAGCTCAGTTTCCACCTCATTTTGTGGGCAGTGTGCACATAGCCTGTCTTTTCTTGAGAGCCAGGTCTGCCTACGGCGGCCTCTCTCAATAGCAAGGCTATGCTCACTGAGTCTGTACATAGTCAAAGATTTTCTTAAGTTTGGGTCAGTCACAGTGGTCAGGTATTCTGCCACTGTGTACTCTCTGTTTAGGGCCAAATAGCATTCTAGTTTGCTCAGTTTTTTTTGTTAATCCTTTCCAATGTGTCAAGTAATTATCTTTTTGTTTTCTCATGCTTTCGTTGGGTCTAATTTTGTTGCTATCCTGGGGCTCTGTGGGGTCTGTTTGTGTTTGTGAACAGAACCCCAGGACCAGCTTGCTTAGGGGAATCTTCTCCAGGTTCATCTCTCTGTAGGTGATGGCTTTGTTATGGAAGGTTTGGGAATCGCTTCCTTTTAGGTGGTTGTAGAATTGAACGGCTCTTTTCTAGATTTTGATCATTAGTGGGTATCGGCCTAATTCTGCTCCGCATGTGTTTGTGTTTTACGTTGTACACTGAGGATATTTTTGCAGATTTCTGCATGCAGAGTCTCAATTTGGTGTTTGTCCCATTTTGTGAAGTCTTGGTTGGTGAGCAGACCCCAGACCTCACAACCATAAAGGACAATGGCTTCTATAACTGATTCAAGTATTTTTTAACCAGATCCTAATTGGTATGTCAAATTTTATGTTCCTTTTGATGGCATAGAAGGCCCTTCTTGCCTTGTCTCTCAGATCATTCACAGCTTTGTGGAAGTTACCTGTGGCGCTGATGTTTAGGCTGAGGTATGTATAGTTTTTTGTGTGCTCTAGGGCAACGGTGTCTAGATAGAATTTGTATTTGTGGTCCTGGCAACTGGACCTTTTTTGGAACACAATTATTTTTGTCTTACTGAGATTCGTTGCAGAAGATCTAGGTGCTGCTGTAGGCCCTCATTGGTTGGGGACAGAAGAACCAGATCATTGGCAAACAGTAGACATTTGACTTCAGATTGTAGTAGATTCTCTCTCTCTCCCGCCTGTGTTGGTCTGATTGTCTGTCTGGCTCTGGCCTTCTGATCTTCCTTCCCTTCCTCTCATCTCAAAGACAGATTCCCTCTGTTTTTACCTCACTTGTTCATGTCATGGTTCGGCTCAGCTCGATCCAACCTCAGCGTGACCAGAATAGCTAACAGAGGAGGAAGATGTCTTGTTGTGAAGAGGACGGATAGAGACATAGAGAGAGAGAGAGAGGAGGATATAAGGGGGTGGAGAGAGAAAGTAAAAGCAACAGAAGGGAGGAGAGATAAAGGGAGGAGTGTGAAATGAAATGGTAGAGGATGAATGTATTTAAGGTTCCTTCTGGCTCCTCGCCTGAAACTCATCTCACAGTCTTCTCTAAGTTGCTCCTCGCCTGAAACTCATCTCACAGTCTTCTCTAAGTTGCTCCTCGCCTGAAACTCTTCTCACAGTCTTCTCTAAGTTGCTCCTCGCCTGAAACTCATCTCACAGTCTTCTCTAAGTTGCTCCTCGCCTGAAACTCATCTCACAGTCTTCTCTAAGTTGCCCCTCGCCTGAAACTCATCTCACAGTCTTCTCTAAGTTGCCCCTCGCCTGAAACTCATCTCACAGTCTTCTCTAAGTTGCTCCTCGCCTGAAACTCATCTCACAGTCTTCTCTAAGTTGTTCCTCGCCTGAAACTCATCTCACAGTCTTCTCTAAGTTGCTCCTCGCCTGAAACTCATCTCACAGTCTTCTCTAAGTTGCTCCTCGCCTGAAACTCATCTCACAGTCTTCTCTAAGTTGCTCCTCGCCTGAAACTCATCTCACAGTCTTCTCTAAGTTGATTTTTTTCCTTCTGCCTGCTCACTGTCTGTCAAGGCAGAGCTGGTGCTGATTGCTAGTGCTTTCTGTGTCGTGCTCTCTGTTGGGGTATGTGTGTGTGTGTGTGTGTGTGTGTACCAGGGCCCCCCCCCCCAAAAAAAGAAACACCTATAAATGAAATGCTTGCCGGACAAATTGTCCCCCCAAAAATTTGCCATTGCAAAATAAATAATATCAATTGATGGAAATACCAGTCGATGGGCTACAAATTCAAAGGCTAATATACTTAATAAGATAATAAATCCTTGATCTGTTTGGGATTTAGTGTCGGGTGTGGGTCTCTATTCTTACTCAAGCAAAAGATGCAAGGTTCTCCTATGTGACTTCAGCTAAGTGTAACCTGACGGGGCACAATTGGTGAAGATTGTGTTGATAATCCCCGTCTCCAGCGTGCGAGAGGGGATTCTTTTCCCCCAAAACAGAGTAAATACGGCCTTAAGATCGCTCTTTCTTTGAAGACAAAGTAGCGAGGCTGACGTGCATCAAGCTGCTCTAACGAGTTGGACAGTTTTGACTCGAGGTCCTCAAGGTCCGCTGCAAACGCAAGTAAATTAGAGGCAAATGATTGTGTTAGTCAGACTCTGTCCAAGTAGTTTTTCTGCTGCTCTCGGCGAGATCCACATATGACTCCCATTTGTCATGTATAATATAAAGATCTGGAATGTATTGATAGACTAGAGTAGAGTAATGGTGTGTGTATAGTATAAAGATTTGGAATGTATTGATAGACTAGAGCAGAGTAATGGTGTGTGTCATGTATAGTATACAGATTTGGAATGTATTGATAGACTAGAGTATAATATTGGTGTGTGTCATGTATAATATAAAGATTTGGAATGTATTGATAGACTAGAGTAGAGTAATGGTGTGTGTCATGTATAATATAAAGATTTGGAATGTATTGATAGACTAGAGTAGAGTAATGGTGTGTGTCATGTATAATATAAAGATTTGGAATGTATTGATAGACTAGAGTAGAGTAATGGTGTGTGTCATGTATAGTATAAAGATTTTGAAAGTATTGATAGACTAGAGTAGAGTAATGGTGTGTGTCATGTATAATATAAAGATTTGGAATGTATTGATAGACTAGAGTAGAACAATGGTGTGTGTCATGTATAATATAAAGATTTGGAATGTATTGATAGACTAGAGTAGAGTAATGGTGTGTGTCATGCACAATTGATGCATTTCAGTTGAGATAATTCAGTAGTACTTGGAAACGAAACATCACATCGGAGAGTTACAATGCAATTCACTAGGCAGCCAACCGCCTACAGTAGGAAACAGACTTGTTATCAATAAGCCACGTATATATCACACATGACACGAGTCACGACCCCGCCCCCCATGATAGTTCAAATTACAATAAACAAAACTTTATTAACATCCTCCAGTAGAAACGACTGGGATCATTTGAGCTTTGGAAACGAGTGCTTTTGTCACGCCCTGACCATAGTTAGCTTTGTATGTTTTATGTTTTGGTTGATCAGGGTGTGATCTGTGTGGGCATTCTATGTTGTATGTCTGGTTTTGTCTTTTTCTATGTGTTTGGCCTGATATGGTTTTCAATCAGAGACAGGTGTTTTGCGTTGTCTGATTGGGAACCATATTTAGGTAGCCTGTTTTGTATTGTGGGTTATTGTCTATGTTATGTTGCATGTTAGCACAGTGTATATGCACTGTGCATGTTAGCACAGTTTATATAGCGGTCACGTTCGTCTTATTCGTTTCGTTGTTTTTGTTTAAGTGTTCTTCGTTAAATAAATCAAGAATGTATTCATTTTACACTGCACCTTGGTCCTCCTCTCTTCAACGTTACGACGAGCGTGACACCTTTCAGTATTTTAAAATGCACAGGAGCATTTTAAAATACACTTTCTTTCAATGAACCAGACTTAACGAATGTCGTTTATTTGCATATCGAATTTGATTGTCCAACGTCTGTTTTTTATAATTTCTTCATTTTGTGGCCGCCTAGAGTAGCCTCTTTCAACTGCTGTGGTGCCGAATCGCAGTAGGGATGGGGAGTGGGTTGTCGTAGACAGACATGTTTTGTTATTTATTAGGCCTAGGCTAAATTAACCTAGATTGTATTTGAAAACAATTGTGTTTTGTTATTTATTCATTCAAATGTTCATACAAATAGCCTATAGGACAGGTCATTCGCAAATTATATTATACAAACATTATATTTTGAAGTTGTGTTTTATTACTGTGTAGAAGACTTGTTTTTCTAGGTTAAATGTGTTTTGTTTTTATTTAAAAAAAATGTATGATACCACATTTATGATTTAGAGCAGGGACGGGCAATGTTTTGCTTTTCAATAAAACCTGTCCTATTGGTATAAGAACATCTTTGTACTTCATTTTATTACAACTTTAATTTATATTCTATTAAGATGAATTACAATAATCTAAATGTGATTTTGAGCACCGTGGGTGGATGCCCTATTGTATTATTATACACCCAATGCAAATGGATGTTTGGTCCATTTTTCAAATGTCAGGTCAATTTACTTCTCTCCGGTCACGTTGTCCGGCGTCAAATTTCCGTAACGGAAACCCTGGTGTGTACACTGTATCTGTGTCATGCCCTCTGGGTGGGCAAGAATTTAGATACTGGTGCAGCCAGAGAGTGCTATGGGCTGATTGACGAGGCCATTCTGGGTGTTTTTTTTCTCTCGATCTAACGTATTTTCTGTCTGTCTCCTAACCAGATGGTGTTACTGTAAAACTACCATCCTCTCTCTGTCCCCTGTCTGTCTCCTGTCTCCTAACCAGATGGTGTTACTGTAAAACTACCATCCTCTCTCTGTCCCCTGTCTGTCTCCTGTCTCCTAACCAGATGACCTTGCTGTAAAACTACCATCCTCTCTCTGTCCCCTGTCTGTCTCCTGTCTCCTAACCAGATAGCCTTACTGTAAAACTACCATCCTCTCTCTGTCCCCTGTCTGTCTCCTGTCTCCTAACCAGATGACCTTGCTGTAAAACTACCATCCTCTCTCTGTCCCCTGTCTGTCTCCTGTCTCCTAACCAGATAGCCTTACTGTAAAACTACCATCCTCTCTCTGTCCCCTGTCTGTCTCCTGTCTCCTAACCAGATGACCTTACTGTAAAACTACCATCCTCTCTCTGTCCCCTGTCTGTCTCCTGTCTCCTAACCAGATGACCTTACTGTAAAACTACCATCCTCTCTCTGTCCCCTGTCTGTCTCCTGTCTCCTAACCAGATGACCTTACTGTAAAACTACCATCCTCTCTCTGTACCCTGTCTGTCTACTGTCTCCTAACCAGATGACCTTACTGTAAAACTACCATCCTCTCTCTGTCCCCTGTCTGTCTCCTGTCTCCTAACCAGATGGTGTTACTGTAAAACTACCATCCTCTCTCTGTCCCCTGTCTGTCTCCTGTCTCCTAACCAGATGACCTTGCTGTAAAACTACCATCCTCTCTCTGTCCCCTGTCTGTCTCCTGTCTCCTAACCAGATGGTGTTACTGTAAAACTACCATCCTCTCTCTGTTCCCTGTCTGTCTCCTGTCTCCTAACCAGATGACCTTACTGTAAAACTACCATCCTCTCTCTGTCCCCTGTCTGTCTCCTGTCTCCTAACCAGATGACCTTACTGTAAAACTACCATCCTCTCTCTGTCCCCTGTCTGTCTCCTGTCTCCTAACCAGATAGCCTTACTGTAAAACTACCATCCTCTCTCTGTCCCCTGTCTGTCTCCTGTCTCCTAACCAGATAGCCTTACTGTAAAACTACCATCCTCTCTCTGTCCCCTGTCTGTCTCCTGTCTCCTAACCAGATGACCTTACTGTAAAACTACCATCCTCTCTCTGTCCCCTGTCTGTCTCCTGTCTCCTAACCAGATAGCCTTACTGTAAAACTACCATCCTCTCTCTGTCCCCTGTCTGTCTCCTGTCTCCTAACAAGATGGTCTTACTGTAAAACTACCATCCTCTCTCTGTCCCCTGTCTGTCTCCTGTCTCCTAACCAGATGGTCTTACTGTAAAACTACCATCCTCTCTCTGTCCCCTGTCTGTCTCCTGTCTCCTAACCAGATGGTGTTACTGTAAAACTACCATCCTCTCTCTGTCCCCTGTCTGTCTCCTGTCTCCTAACCAGATGGTGTTACTGTAAAACTACCATCCTCTCTCTGTCCCCTGTCTGTCTCCTGTCTCCTAACCAGATGGTCTTACTGTAAAACTACCATCCTCTCTCTGTCCCCTGTCTGTCTCCTGTCTCCTAACAAGATGGTCTTACTGTAAAACTACCATCCTCTCTCTGTCCCCTGTCTGTCTCCTGTCTCCTAACCAGATGGTCTTACTGTAAAACTACCATCCTCTCTCTGTCCCCTGTCTGTCTCCTGTCTCCTAACCAGATGGTCTTACTGTAAAACTACCATCCTCTCTCTGTCCCCTGTCTGTCTCCTGTCTCCTAACCAGATGGTGTTACTGTAAAACTACCATCCTCTCTCTGTCCCCTGTCTGTCTCCTGTCTCCTAACAAGATGGTCTTACTGTAAAACTACCATCCTCTCTCTGTCCCCTGTCTGTCTCCTGTCTCCTAACCAGATGGTCTTACTGTAAAACTACCATCCTCTCTCTGTCCCCTGTCTGTCTCCTGTCTCCTAACCAGATGGTGTTACTGTAAAACTACCATCCTCTCTCTGTCCCCTGTCTGTCTCCTGTCTCCTAACAAGATGGTCTTACTGTAAAACTACCATCCTCTCTCTGTCCCCTGTCTGTCTCCTGTCTCCTAACCAGATGGTCTTACTGTAAAACTACCATCCTCTCTCTGTCCCCTGTCTGTCTCCTGTCTCCTAACCAGATGGTGTTACTGTAAAACTACCATCCTCTCTCTGTCCCCTGTCTGTCTCCTGTCTCCTAACAAGATGGTCTTACTGTAAAACTACCATCCTCTCTCTCTCCCCTGTCTGTCTCCTGTCTCCTAACCAGATGGTCTTACTGTAAAACTACCATCCTCTCTCTGTCCCCTGTCTGTCTCCTGTCTCCTAACCAGATGGTGTTACTGTAAAACTACCATCCTCTCTCTGTCCCCTGTCTGTCTCCTGTCTCCTAACCAGATGATCTTACTGTAAAACTACCATCCTCTCTCTCTCCCCTGTCTGTCTCCTGTCTCCTAACCAAATGGTCTTACTGTAAAACTACCATCCTCTCTCTGTCCCCTGTCTGTCTCCTGTCTCCTAACCAGATGGTCTTACTGTAAAACTACCATCCTCTCTCTGTCCCCTGTCTGTCTCCTGTCTCTAGATGTACTGTTCCATTGAACATATTCTGTCTCCTGTCTCCTGTCTCTAGATGTTCTGGGGGGATACAATGGCACCATATTCGCCTACGGACAGACCTCCTCTGGAAAAACTCACACTATGGAGGTCAGTGTACGGCAGGGTTTGGAGAGACCTCTTTGTAGACTACTTCCTGTAAAAAATGAGAGTCTGTGTTCCAAATGGAACCGCATTCCTTCTAAAGTGTTCTACCACTACTGGAGAATGAGTTTACACCACTGAGACCAACTGCAGTTCTTGTGTAGTACCCTTAATGTTGACAATGATTTGTTCCAGCCCAGCACAAGCACACCTAATTCAACTAATCAATGGTTTGATGATTAGTTGAAGAGTTGAATGGGATGTGGTTGTGCTGGGCTAGTACAGAAATGGTGCATCGCTGTATTGGGTTACCAGAGGATGACCTAGGTTGAGAAACACTGTCCTAAATCATTTTACACTCCAGTAGTTCAAGTCCCCTGGTTTTAAATTATTTACGGTCCTGCCTCCTCTCCTGTAAATATCTTCTGAATCTCTTCCACGTTAAGTCCCTGTCCCCTGTTCCTCCTTCATTTCCGCCTCCCCCCCTCATCTTTTCACATTATTTTTCCCCCACTCTTCCTCTAATCTCTCTCTCTCTCCCTCTTCTCTCCTCCTCTCTAACTCCCTTTCTCCCTCTTCCCCTCTACTCCTCTCTCGCCCTCTTCTCTACTCCTCTCTCTCTCCTCCTCTTCTCTACTCTTTCCCCCTCTTCTCTACTCTCTCTCCCCCTCTTCTATAATCCCCTCTCTCTCCCCCTCTTCTCTTCTCCTCCCTAACTCTCCCTCTCCTCCTCCCTCTCCCCCTCTTCTCTCCAAATCTCTAACTCTCCCTCTTCTCTTCTCTAACTCCCCCTCTTCTCCTCCCTAACTCTCCCTCTCCAACTCTCTAACTCTCCCTCTTCTCTTCTCCTCCCTAACTCCCCCTCTTCTCCTCCCTAACTCCCCCTCTCCTCCTCCCTCTCCCCCTCTTCTCTCCAAATCTCTAACTCTCCCTCTTCTCTTCTCCTCCCTAACTCCCCCTCTTCTCCTCCCTAACTCTCCCTCTCCAACTCTCTAACTCTCCCTCTTCTCTTCTCCTCCCTAACTCCCCCTCTTCTCCTCCCTAACTCTCCCTCTCCAACTCCCTAACTCTCCCTCTTCTCTTCTCCTCCCTAACTCCCCCTCTTCTCCTCCCTAACTCTCCCTCTCCAACTCTCTAACTCTCCCTCTTCTCTTCTCCTCCCTAACTCCCCCTCTTCTCCTCCCTAACTCTCCCTCTCCAACTCCCTAACTCTCCCTCTTCTCTTCTCTTCTCCTCCCTAACTCCCCCTCTTCTCCTCCCTAACTCTCCCTCTCCAACTCTCTAACTCCCTCTCTTCTCTCCTCTTTCAGGGCAAGCTTCATGACCCACATGGGATGGGGATCATCCCCAGAATTGCAGAGGACATCTTCAATCACATATTCGCCATGGATGAAAACCTGGAGTTCCACATTAAGGTCTGCACTCTATTGACAATGACACCGTCTGCCTGCGCCAGGGCTGTTACGGTGACCGTATTACCCCCTCACCTGTGGTCATGATTCATGACCAGGGCTGTTACGGTGACCGTATTACCCCCACACCTGCTGTCATAATTCATGACCAGGGCTGTTACGGTGATCGTATTACCCCCACACCTGTGGTCATGAGTCATGACCAGGGCTGTTACGGTGACCGTATTACCCCCACACCTGTGGTCATGAGTCATGACCAGGGCTGTTACGGTGACCGTATTACCCCCACACCTGCTGTCATGAGTCATGACCAGGGCTGTTACGGTGACCGTATTACCCCCACACCTGTGGTCATGAGTCATGACCAGGGCTGTTACGGTGACCGTATTACCCCCACACCTGCTGTCATGAGTCATGACCAGGGCTGTTACGGTGACCGTATTACCCCCACACCTGCTGTCATGAGTCAAGACCAGGGCTGTTACGGTGACCGTATTACCCCCACACCTGCTGTCATGAGTCATGACCAGGGCTGTTACGGTGACCCTATTACCCCCACACCTGTGGTCATGAGTCATGACCTGGGCTGTTACGGTGACCGTATTACCCCCACACCTGCTGTCATGAGTCATGACCAGGGCTGTTACGGTGACCGTATTACCCCCACACCTGCTGTCATGAGTCATGACCAGGGCTGTTACGGTGACCGTATTACCCCCACACCTGCTGTCATGAGTCATGAAGGCAGTCAAATACCACTGTTTAGTCACGGTAATTAGGCTTCTCCAAGCTCTGATACTACTTGTGAATGAAGCCCAGCATAAGAAACAATGCCTTTTTCAAATTATAGTCGCACACCTCATGTAGGCTAGCCCATAGGCCTATATGTTTTGATAAGGTTTGTATCACAACTAAAGTGGCCAAATAACTTCTTAAAATTAAGCACATTAATCCGCTGTAGTGGAAATTTCAGTCCTGAGAGAGACTTGGACAATTATTCAAACCATCATCTTTATTCAACATTGATTAATTATTGCAATAATGAAACCGTCGACTGCACACTCTAGGTTGTGTTGCCGAGAGCTTAACTGATAATGAAAAAACATCTTATATAGGACCTAAATGCTCAGTCAGTCATTTCTACCCTTCCCATAAGCCACCTTGGTCCATCTCTTGGTTATCTGCACGGGATATTGTTTTACTTCCAACCCGGCCTAGTTTCCCAGATGCCAGGAATATGAGACAATGAGACATTGTTCTAAACTCTTCTAGGCCATCTCTACCTCGGGTCACACACACAAACATATTGTCTATAGAATGCCCGTTTTTAGATTTTTATCACCAAGTCATTATCAGCTCAAGCTATCTCTACCAAAACCCATTTCCTTAACCAGACGCCCAGACTAACTGCAGGAAGCTAGAGTGAACACCATAACAACTCAGCATTAGCAGGCCAGTCTTACTCTTAGTTAAATATATAACCGTTTACTATTAATATCAAACAATTCAGGTAAGTATGTAATTTTTTCCCTGACACCACTTCACTTTATGGTGTAGAGTCTAACTGGTATATATAAGCAGCGCGTGAGTTTCAAGTTTGGGGAAGATCATTTTCACCATAAAAATGCACCTTTATAATAAAAACATTACATGTATAATTGCACTTGCGGTTTCTTTTGATAATGGTGTTTTCCCGCTAATGGAACATTCGTGCTTATAGCCTTCTGCTGTGTTCGCATTGCTGCGCTTATAATGTGAATAAACAGCCTAATAGTTCATCAATATTTTAAGCTAAACGTTCTGATCTGTTGCGTCAGCCATATTGCATTTAAAATGTTTTTTTGATGCTAGTGGTTGCATTAGTTTGGGATCTATCGCACCCCACAACTGTCCCAGACTATGTTTGGAATATGTATTTCTCGCACAGAGTAGAGTAGGTCGACTTTTGTACTGTGGGGGATAGTTGATTGACATAGGCTAGTACTTTTGCTGTTCTTTAGGCCTACTCATCTTGTCTGCTGACGAAAAGTAAATGTGGAACGTTCTTCCACTATCTTTAATATGCACCTCGGAATTGGATAAGGACCCGCACAGTTGCATCCCCGATGTGTCTGTCTTCTCTTGTAGCCTGTGAGAAAGACCGGATCACGTGATGGAGCGCGCAGCACTCAGGGAGAAGGGCACGCCGTCACTGCCTGCAAACGGCGTGGATTTCTTTTTAGGGTGCATTACGGCCACACACAGGGGATGCCGCCGTGAAATTCTAGGCATTATCAAGTACTTGTCAAATTGTGAATGAGAGACTGATGAAGTGTGTACAGCCTGCGCAAAAAAAACTAAACTAATGCCTTTCAAGCAACTTCTTTCAAATCATCATTAGAGACGCATCATGCAGCCTTACAATGTATTAAAAATCTAAACATATATCCCAACGTTTGTTGAACAACTAAAGTTACATTAATAACTCTAAATTAAGCGTATAGTAGTACCTGTTTCTTTGTTAACCGCTCAACCCAGAATAGCTGCATGTGCGCTCTCCCTCAAATCGTTTGGAGAAAACATCCTTTCTATTTTATTCAGCTTTGTTCAATTGTATTCTTCATAATATAAAATAATTCCACAGAATTCTAACCAAATCTTGTTTGCTAAATTAACTAGTGTAGCCCACAGCCATATGGCATAGCCAGATCAGGACCTAACATAAGGACAACTCAGAGTATGCCATTCTGTTCTGAAATAGACTACATTTTCTTCATATCCTGTTTCTTTAGACCTATCTAAATAAATAATGGATTTATTGTGATGGTGTAGGCTTTATGACATGGATTTATTAGACTTTTTAATATGTAGATGTTCCAAAGGTCTGCATCAGTGGCTTGTGTGGAAGCCAGGAGATGCGAAATGTGTTTATGTTAATGAACGGTCAATTACCGTGAGACCGACAGTTATTTGCTTGACAATCACCGGCTGATAAAATGTTGTGACCGCCACAAGCCCTGGTCTGCATTAATAGTCCAGAAGTGTGGTCCAGAAGGAGTGCTGCTGACTCTGGACTACACACTGCCCCTCTAGGGCATCGGGTCGAAACCTGCCCTGTTACACTCTATCGCTTTCATCTAGCCCCTCACCTGTCTCTCTACCTCTTTCATCTCTCCCCTCACCTGTCTCTCTACCGCTTTCATCTATCCCCTCACCTGTCTCTCTTTCATCTATCCCCTCACCTGTCTCTCTTTCATCTATCAACTCACCTGTCTCTCTTTCATCTATCCCCTCACCTGTCTCTCTACCTCTTTCATCTATCCCCTCACCTGTCTCTCTTTCATCTATCCCCTCACCTGTCTCTCTTTCATCTATCAACTCACCTGTCTCTCTTTCATCTATCAACTCACCTGTCTCTCTTTCATCTATCCCCTCACCTGTCTCTCTTTCATCTATCCCCTCACCTGTCTCTCTTTCATCTATTCCCTCACCTGTCTCTCTTTCATCTCTCCCCTCACCTGTCTCTCTTTCATCTCTCCCCTCACCTGTCTCTCTTTCATCTCTCCCCTCACCTGTCTCTCTTTCATCTATCCCCTCACCTGTCTCTCTTTCATCTATCCCACACCTGTCTCTCTATCTTTTTCATCTATCCCCTCACCTGTCTCTCTTTCATCTATCAACTCACCTGTCTCTCTTTCATCTATCCCCTCACCTGTCTCTCTTTCATCTATCCCCTCACCTGTACCTCTTTCATCTCTCCCCTCACCTGTCTCTCTTTCATCTCTCCCCTCACCTGTCTCTCTTTCATCTATCCCCTCACCTGTCTCTCTTTCATCTCTCCCCTCACCTGTCTCTCTTTCATCTATCCCCTCACCTGTCTCTCTTTCATCTATCCCCACACCTGTCTCTCTTTCATCTATCAACTCACCTGTCTCTCTTTCATCTATCCCCTCACCTGTCTCTCTTTCATCTATCCCCTCACCTGTACCTCTTTCATCTCTCCCCTCACCTGTCTCTCTTTCATCTCTCCCCTCACCTGTCTCTCTTTCATCTAACCCCTCACTTGTCTCTCTTTCATCTATCCCCTCACCTGTCTCTCTTTCATCTATCCCCACACCTGTCTCTCTTTCATCTATCCCCTCACCTGTCTCTCTTTCATCTATCCCCTCACCTGTCTCTCTTTCATCTATCCCCTCACCTGTCTCTCTTTCATCTATCCCCACACCTGTCTCTCTTTCATCTATCAACTCACCTGTCTCTCTTTCATCTATCCCCTCACCTGTACCTCTTTCATCTCTCCCCTCACCTGTCTCTCTTTCATCTATCCCACACCTGTCTCTCTTTCATCTATCCCCTCACCTGTCTCTCTTTCATCTATCCCCTCACCTGTCTCTCTTTCATCTATCCCCACACCTGTCTCTCTTTCATCTATCAACTCACCTGTCTCTCTTTCATCTCTCCCCTCACCTGTCTCTCTTTCATCTATCCCCTCACCTGTCTCTCTTTCATCTATCCCACACCTGTCTCTCTATCTCTTTCATCTATCAACTCACCTGTCTCTCTATCTAGTCCATCTATCCCCTCACCTGTCTCCCTACCTCTTTCATCTATCCCCTCAAATGTCTCTCTTTCATCTATCAACTCACCTGTCTCTCTTTCATCTATCCCCTCACCTGTCTCTCTTTCATCTATTCCCTCGCCTGTCTCTCTTTCATCTATCCCCTCACCTGTCTCTCTTTCATCTATCCCCTCACCTGTCTCTCTTTCATCTATCCCCACACCTGTCTCTCTTTCATCTATCAACTCACCTGTCTCTCTTTCATCTCTCCCCTCACCTGTCTCTCTTTCATCTATCCCCACACCTGTCTCTCTTTCATCTATCAACTCACCTGTCTCTCTTTCATCTATCCCCTCACCTGTCTCTCTTTCATCTATCCCCTCACCTGTCTCTCTTTCATCTATCCCCTCACCTGTCTCTCTTTCATCTATCCCCACACCTGTCTCTCTTTCATCTATCCCCTCACCTGTCTCTCTTTCATCTATCCCCTCACCTGTCTCTCTTTCATCTATCCCCACACCTGTCTCTCTTTCATCTATCCCCTCACCTGTCTCTCTTTCATCTATCCCCTCACCTGTCTCTCTTTCATCTATCCCCTCACCTGTCTCTCTTTCATCTATCCCACACCTGTCTCTCTATCTCTTTCATCTATCAACTCACCTGTCTCTCTATCTAGTCCATCTATCCCCTCACCTGTCTCTCTACCTCTTTCATCTATCCCCTCAAATGTCTCTCTTTCATCTATCAACTCACCTGTCTCTCTTTCATCTATCCCCTCACCTGTCTCTCTTTCATCTATCCCCTCGCCTGTCTCTCTTTCATCTATTCCCTCGCCTGTCTTTCTTTCATCTCTCCCCTCACCTGTCTCTCTTTCATCTCTCCCCTCACTTGTCTTTCTTTCATCTCTCCCCTCACCTGTCTCTCTACCTCTTTCATCTATCCCCTCAAATGTCTCTCTTTCATCTATCAACTCACCTGTCTCTCTTTCATCTATCCCCTCACCTGTCTCTCTTTCATCTATCCCCTCGCCTGTCTCTCTTTCATCTATTCCCTCGCCTGTCTTTCTTTCATCTATCCCCTCACCTGTCTCTCTTTCATCTCTCCCCTCACCTGTCTCTCCTTCATCTATCCCCTCACCTGTCTCTCTTTCATCTATCCCCTCACCTGTCTCTCTTTCATCTCTCCCCTCACCTGTCTCTCTTTCATCTCTCCCCTCACCTGTCTCTCTTTCATCTATCCCCTCACCTGTCTCTCTTTCATCTATCCCCTCACCTGTCTCTCTTTCATCTCTCCCCTCACCTGTCTCTCTTTCATCTCTCCCCTCACCTGTCTCTCTTTCATCTCTCCCCTCACCTGTCTCTCTTTCATCTCTCCCCTCACCTGTCTCTCTTTCATCTCTCCCCTCACCTGTCTCTCTACCTCTTTCATCTATCCCCTCACCTGTCTCTCTTTCATCTCTCCCCTCACCTGTCTCTCTTTCATCTCTCCCCTCACCTGTCTCTCTTTCATCTCTCCCCTCACCTGTCTCTCTACCTCTTTCATCTATCCCCTCACCTGTCTCTCTTTCATCTCTCCCCTCACCTGTCTCTCTTTCATCTATCCCCTCACCTTTCTCTCCTTCATCTATTCCCTCACCTGTCTCTCTTTCATCTATCCCCTCGCCTGTCTCTCTTTCATCTATCCCCTCACCTGTCTCTCTTTCATCTATCCCCTCACCTGTCTCTCTTTCATCTATCTCCTCGCCTGTCTCTCTTTCATCTATCCCCTCACCTTTCTCTCCTTCATCTATTCCCTCACTTGTCTCTCTTTCATCTATCCCCTCACCTGTCTTTCTTTCATCTATCCAATCGCCTGTCTCTCTTTCATCTATCTCCTCGCCTGTCTCTCTTTCATCTATCCCCTCGCCTGTCTCTCTTTCATCTATCCCCTCACCTGTCTCTCTTTCATCTATCCCACACCTGTCTCTCTTTCATCTATCCCCTCACCTGTCTCTCTTTTATCTATCCCACACCTGTCTCTCTTTCATCTATCCCCTCACCTGTCTCTCTTTCATCTATCCCCTCACCTGTCTCTCTTTCATCTATCCCCTCACCTGTCTCTCTTTCATCTACCCCCTCACCTGTCTCTCTTTCATCTATCCCCTCACCTGTCTCTCTTTTATCTATCCCCTCACCTGTCTCTCTTTTATCTATTCCCTCACCTGTCTCTCTTTCATCTATTCCCTCACCTGTCTCTCTACCCAGTTCATCTATCTAGTGGATGACATCACCACTCTCCTTTTTTTGGTGTCCTAGATCTGAAGACCCTTAAGCCAACTCTTCCTGCTATTGGTCTCATAATCATACAGAACACTGGACCAGACTTCTGCACCATTTAACCATACCTGAGGGTGGGATGTCTGTGTTCCTCCATGACTCCCTGGTCTGCACTGACAACAGGTTGTTCTACACCAGTAGACTGGTGTCCCAGATCTCTACAGCCCTCTGGCTGTTATTGCCATTCTCCGATAGTCCAGGGGAGTTGGCTAAAGCTGTGATTCTCAACCAGCTGTCGCTAGAACTCTAGGCGGTCTTCAGAGAGTTTTAAATGGGTCCCTCGGGAACAGAAAAGGTTACAACCCCCTGGATTAAAACCCTGAGTTCCACATCAAGATCTGTACTGTCTAGTTCTGCACCAGTATCCTGGTGTCCCACATATCTATACGCTCTATTCTCTAAACCCCTCTGGTTGTTATTGCCATTCTCCAGGGGAGAGGAGCAGAGGATTTGACTAAAGCACATCTGGGACTGGACCAGACTAAGATACCAACTAGCCATAACTGAGAACTACTGTGACATGTCTGAATCCACCATAAATCTCTATAATCCATGGAGTGGATGTGTCTGCTAGTCTGGCTATTATTGTCTGGCTATTATTGTTCTGCCATAGTATATAGATAATAATTTCCATGGTAATGTAGAATGTTCATTCAAATGATGCTAGTGTTCACGTCATGTCGGAAATTTGGGACCTCCAAAGTTAAAACTAAGTTATTTGCATAGAGCTTCCTATTGGTTGATTCTGGTACCTCCCAAGTGGGAAACTTGGGATCTGACTCTTCCACCTCGGTTAGCAAGTCGGAAATGTAGGCGTTTCTGACATGACTTGAACGCGGCATAACTGATTTGGCTCATGCAGTGGAATGTATTTGATGTAATGTCGGTTAAGTTGACTCAACAAATCACAGCACCTGCTTTTACTTCCTGGCATGGATACAATCAAAATGGCTGCCAGGCCATCCATTATGCATGCCATCATTGACTTGAATAGCCCTCTGTAATCACTGGAGTTACTGTGGATGTATACTGTATGCATTATATTTAATAAAACATCACAAACATCAGTATTTAGTAAAATAAAACATAAATATCTGGAACAAACCAGTCTGCTGCATCAGGTTAGCATCACTGACAACGCTGTCTGTATTCATGGACTCTGGACTGATGGAATGTATATGAATACATCGTTACTATCTTGTCATTATTTGTGCATTTGCACATAATATCTCATAGTTAATGCCTAGTATAATCTCTGCACCCAGACCCACATCTCTGTGTTTATTGGAGACCATCTAACATTTAATGCCAGTTCATCATATTTGGCAGATTCGTATAATCAGTCCACTTTCCTCTCAAAGATTAGTTTCTCTCAATATGCTCTCTCCTCTCTTCACCAGGTGTCCTATTTTGAAATTTACATGGACAAAATACGGGACCTTCTGGATGGTAAGTAATGTGTAATGTTGAAGAGTCTTCTGTGTGTGTACAACAGTAAAATGATACCCACATCATGATATGTGAAGTTATAGATCCCTGTAGGGAGTCTGAGCCTATCATAGTAGCCAGAGGCATTGATTGAATGTGAGAGAGAGAGAGAGCGAGAGCGAGAGCGAGAGAGAGAGAGAGAAAATGGAGGCCTGGGAGGGAGACATGCTGTAATGGGACCTGGGGACCAGCCCAAAATAGTTTCCCTTCCTCCACAAAACATACCGCTCTTTCATAAGGCCACTTTTACAACCGAGAACTCCACTTTTATTCTCGCTTTGACTAATCCTTTAAAAACACATCTTACATCCTTACCATATCTCTTGTCTATCTTATTTTTCCTACTTAGCTTGTCCCCCCAAAAAATGTAACAGTTGACATTTTCTTTTCTGTTGCTTACTGTACTGAAACCAATGAAGCCATGCAAAACCCTCCATTGCATATCACCAGTACCCTTTTGTACCGGTGGCTTGTATGTGCTCTTCATGCTGGCTTTACCTTGTCATCAAGGCCCGGTTTTACCCACCAAGGAGTGTCTTTTCAATTCATCTTTATTTAAAACCTTGACACACTCCCTATATAACTTCTTCCCATTCACCTCATCCAAACCCACCTCATCCAAACCCACCTCATCCAAACCCACCTCATCCAAACCCACCTCTTCCAACCCTCTCAGATCCAGTACTAAAGCCTCTCTGTCTGACTCTGGGATATTGGGTGGAATTCTTAGTCTGGGAAATGGGGCGTCTTCATCTTGTCTTTTTGTAGTAACTCTTGAGCATAATCCCCTCTTCTCCTGACAGAGCCTTCCTGCAACTTCCCAGCATTTGTCCGACAATCCTTTCTGACCTCAACCCCCAGATGTTCAGCCACCCGTCCTCCATCCATTAATGTGGGCTCAGCCATGTCCATTAACTTCCTGAGGGTGATGATTTTGCCCTTCAGCAGCATCTTGGAGAAATGTGGAACAGCTTCAGTTGTAGAATCCAGTCTTGCCCCAAACACCAGAGGTTCCTCCAGCAGCCAATGTACTGACTCAGCCTTAGTGTGTCTGGACACCTTCATTATACTCCAAACACCAGAGGTTCCTCCAGCAGCCAATGCACTGACTCAGCCTTAGTGTGTCTGGACACCTTCATTATACTCCAAACACCAGAGGTTCCTCCAGCAGCCAATGCACTGACTCAGCCTTAGTGCGTCTGGACACCTTCATTATACTCCAAACCCTAAGAAGGCCTCTGTAAAACGGAGGTACTCCATCTCTAGAAATCTGGCTACTATCAACCAAAAATAAAGCCTTCTTTAAATCTAATCCCCTAACCTTCTGTAATAGCAGGCCTGCCACCCCTCTCCACGCCACATTTTTCGGGCCATAAAGCACCTTTGAATAAACTGGAACCGGAAAGCAGCAGCCCTACTAGCCAGATGTACAAGACCTTGTCCCCCCTCCTCTTCTGACAAATACAAAACACTTTGTGGAACCCAATGATATTTATCCATGTTACGTCCGTCGTTAGAATGAGACCAAGGTGCAGCGTGGTAGGCGTATATTTTTTCTTTATTCAAAATGACACCGAAAAACAACAAAATACAAAAAAGAACGTAAAGCTATATGCAGTGCAGAAAGCAACTACACACAAACAAGATCCCACAACTGAAGGTGGGAAAAAGGGCTGCCTAAGTATGATCCCCAATCAGAGACAACGTAAACAGCTGCCTCTGATTGGGAACCATACCCGGCCAACAAAGAAATAGACAAACTAGAATCACACCCGGACCTAACCAAATAGAGAAATAAAAAGGCTCTCTAAGGTCAGGACGTGACAATCCACCCCAAAAAAATCTACAATAATTGCCTGCATCTTGGCCAGACGGTGGCTCTAAACATGACAACCGATACCACAGTGCAGAGGCAACCACGTTATTAACAATAATAGTGGCCCCCTATATGACATTCTAGATAGCAACCACCACCATCTATCTCCTCATCATCCCTTCCACCATTTCAACCACCCCATTCCAATTTTTTTTCCATTGTCCCCTCATCCTCTTGGTACACTCCAAGATACTTGAACCCTCCCTTCCACCATTCCAACCCCCCTGGCAAAGCCATGATCCCTCCAGACCATTTCCCAATCTGTAAAGCACTACTTTTCCCCCAATTTACCTTTGTAGAGGATATTCCCTTAAACCGATCAACCACGAGACTCAAACTATTCACCTCCGCTTGATGTTTCACCGTAATAACTACATCATCAGCATCTGCTGAGAAACCAATAGGAGGAATATCCTCTGAAATGTTCACCCCTTCAATGAGACTTCTAATGCTATTTAGCGGTGGCTCTATAGTGATGACATATAACATTCCTGACAATGAACACCCCTGTCTAGTTCCTCTACACACTTTACAAGGAGCACTCAAGCCACCGTTAACTTTCAATATATTTTCAATGTCACCGTATATCACAATGATCATGGCAATAAAACCAGAGCTGAAACCAAAAGCCTACAAAGTGGCCACATAGGTATTGATGTTCAACTCGGTCAAATGCCTTTTCCTGATGAATTGAAATTAGACCAGCATCCAACCCAACATCCTTAGAGACGTCCAGAATCAGGGAAATGTTATCCCCTATCTGCCTGCCGGGAACACAGTAGGACTGGTCTGTATGATGTGAAATGTTATCCCCTATCTGCCTGCCGGGAACACAGTAGGACTGGTCTGTATGATGTGAAATGTTATCCCTTATCTGCCTGCAGGGAACACAGTAGGACTGGTCTGTATGATGTGAAATGTTATCCCCTATCTGCCTGCCGGGAACACAGTAGGACTGGTCTGTATGATGTGAAATGTTATCCCTTATCTGCCTGCAGGGAACACAGTAGGACTGGTCTGTATGATGTGAAATGTTATCCCTTATCTGCCTGCAGGGAACACAGTAGGACTGGTCTGTATGATTTGCCCCGTCACCTCTCTCAGCCTGGTGGACAAAGCCTTGGACAGGATCTTATAATCAGTGCACATTAAGGCCACCGGCCTCCAGTTCTTCACCTCCATAGGGTCACCCTTTTTTGGCAGTAGGGTGAGGACAACCCTTCTGCAGCTTAACGGTAGTACTCTGGTCAAACTATCGTTAACTACTGCTAGCCAATCCTCTCCCAACATAGCCCAAATAGACTTAAACAAGTCAACGGGAAGCCTATCAATGCCCGGTGCCCTTCCATTTTCCATGCCTTTTTTAATGCAGTGTATAGCTCCTGCAAAGACAATGGTTGCTCTAGTTCAACCTGAGCTTCAGCACCCACCTGTGAGAGCCCATCAAGGAACTGCTGTGTCACTGTTTTATCCTCTTCCTAATTCCACTAGTAGAGCTCAGCATAGAACTCTACTGTCCTCTATCTAATTCCACTTGTAGAGCTCAGCATAGAACTCTACTGTCCTCTATCTAATTCCACTTGTAGAGCTCAGTATAGAACTCTACTATCCTCTTTCTAATTCCACTTGTAGAGCTCAGTATAGAACTCTACTATCCTCTTTCTAATTCCACTTGTAGAGCTCAGCATAGAACTCTACTATCCTCTTCCTAATTCCACTAGTAGAGCTCAGCATAGAACTCTACTGTCCTCTTCCTAATTCCACTTGTAGAGCTCAGCATAGAACTCTACTATCCTCTTTCTAATTCCACTTGTAGAGCTCAGCATAGAACTCTACTGTCCTCTTCCTAATTCCACTTGGGCTAGTGAGCTCCTGTCCAACAGCTGATTTGACTCAATTAATAATTATTCTTTGTCCATTCTTTTTCTCTAAACCAAAGAAAAATTTGGATGAGACATCCATTTCAGAGATTCCCTGAAACTTACTTCTCACCAATGTCCCCTGTGCTCTGATACCCAGCAGGTCTGCCAATGAGGCTTTTTTCCTCTTGAGTGCCTGAATATGGCCTCGATCTCCTGTGGTCTCAACTAACGTCAGGAGTTCCACTATTTCAGACTCCAGGGTGTTCATTGATCTGCTGATGTCTCTGGTGACATTCATGGTGTATTGATTACAGAATTGTTGAATCTGGATGTTCCCTTTATCCCACCACGGTTGAAGAGATACAATACTGTCCTCTTCAGACCTCCACCTCTCCTCGAAAAAAAACATTTCCTAAAGCGAGCGTCACTCAATAAAGTTATAATAAAATGCCAGTATGCACTTGTGGGTTTTACAGCGTCAATGTACACCACCTCTGAGCAGCGTAGCCTAGTGGTTAGAGCATTGGACTAGTAACCGAAAGGTTGCAAGATCAAATCCCCGAGCTGACAAGGTACAAATCTGTCCTTCTGCCCCTGAACAAGGCAGTTAACCCACTGTTCCTAGGCCGTCACTGAAAATAAGAATTTGTTCTTAACTGCCTGGTTAAATAAAGGTTTTATCACACTGGATTTACAGACCTGAGATTGATGCTCAAAACAATACAACCTATCTAACCTGGCCAGAGAGATGGTGTTCTCTCTCACATTAGACCCTGTGTTCTGTCTCGTACCTCCATGTTGGCTCCAAACATCACACAGTGTTACAATAAAACCTATCTAACCTGGCCAGAGAGATGGTGTTCTCTCTCACATTAGACCATGTGTTCTGTCTCGTGCCTCCATTTTGACTCTGCCAAATATCACATAGTTCATGTGTTACAATAAGGCGTTCTTAAAAAGTCCTTGAGGCTATATGAGGTATCTAAATCACTGACTGTGCAGTTAAAATCCCCAGCAAGTAATAAATCATCCTCAGTGTTACATTTCTCAATGGTATTAGATAATGTCTCTAAAAAACATACCCTCTCAACTGCCACTACTGGGGCATATACATTTATTAAGCACATAGTGATGTTTTCACATCTCGCTCTTATTATTATTTTATAATTTTACCCCCCTTTTTTCTCCCCAATTTTCGTGGTATCCAATCGCTAGTAATTACTATCTTGTCTCATCGCTACAACTCCCGTACGGGCTCGGGAGAGACCAAGGTCGAAAGCCATGCGTCCTCCGAAGCACAACCCAACCAAGCCACACTGCTTCTTAACACAGCGCGCCTCCAACCCGGAAGCCAGCCGCACCAATGTGTCGGAGGAAACACCGTGCACCTGGCCCCCTTGGTTAGCGTGCACTGCGCCCGGCCCGCCACAGGAGTCGCTGGAGCGCGATGAGACAAGGATATCCCTACCGGCCAAACCCTCCCTAACCCGGACGACGCTAGGCCAATTGTGCGTCGCCCCACGGACCTCCCGGTCGCGGCCGGCTGCGACAGAGCCTGGGCGCAAACCCAGAGACTCTGGTGGCACAGCTAGCGCTGCGATGCAGTGCCCTAGACCACTGCGCCAACCGGGAGGCCCTCGCTCTAACTTTTAATAACCTCCCCTCAACTACCTCTTCAACCTCATATGACCAAGGCAACAAAACTTTGGAGAACAGGATGGCCACACCCCTACTTTTTGAGTTTTTATGACTACACACCACTGCCCCCCCCCCCCCACTCCTGTTGCCACAACTTAATTGTCCATACTACTATGCGTTTCTTGTCCGTGTCTCACCCCGTTTACGTTTAAAGAAGACATGTTAAAACTGCTCATGGCTGGGAAAAGAAATACAGAGGAAGAGACAGAAAACACATCTCTTTACAGAGTTAAGGCTGAGACTGATCTCAGAAAACACATCTCTTTACAGAGTTAAGGCTGAGACTGATCTCAGATAACACATCTCTTTACATAGTTAAGGCTGTGACTGATCTCAGAAAATACATCTCTTTACAGAGTTAAGGCTGTGACTGATCTCAGAAAACACATCTCTTTACAGAGTTAAGGCTGTGACTGATCTCAGAAAACACATCTCTTTACAGAGTTAAGGCTGAGACTGATCTCAGAAAACACTTATCTCCTGACCACTTTCTTTATGACATCAGAACCACTTTCTTTATGACATCAGAACCACTTTCTTTAGTCTAGCAATTTCAGGGCTTGTCAAACCTCCACCCGTTATTTTTGACATCAGAAACTTTGCTGATTCAATAAACAATTCACTTTCAGGAAAAAACAATCAGTTACATTATAATCCTGCATATATTTCTTCCTTTTTGTCAAATTCCGAAATTGACATACTTTTTCAATCCCATACCTCCCTTCCACCCCATTTCTCTCGCTATTTTGTTGTGACGCATCAGAGGCCTCACTCTCATCCCCAGAAGAAAACTCCACCATCTCTACTTCCTGTTCATCCTCAACTGATGTGTCATGTCTACTTCCTGTTTATCCTCAACTGATTTATCATCTCTACTTCCTGTTATAATTAGAACCTTCATCACCCTTAAATTCTTCCTTTTAGTCCTCGGTACTTTGAAAACAGCTGCTTTTTTTTACATTGCTTCACTCTCCTCCTGAACTCCCATTTCATTCTCCAGCACCCCCTCAGCGATCTCAATCGCAGTCTCATCTACTGTCCCCACCCCCCCTCTTTTCCCTGCTCTACCACAACTGCACAATCCCTTCTCAGTGATGATTTAGCTGTACCAGCGCTGCAACCCGACTCTGCGCGCTCGTTCTCTCGACAATTACGCACCAAATGCTCCTCTCTTCCACACCCATAGCATTTCATTGATTCAGTAGCAGCGTAGAACACACAATCAAACCCATCAATCTTAAAACTGAACGCTAAATTCAGTTTGTCAGTATCCTTCTTTAAAATCATGTGCACTTGTCTACCTATGAGACACGACATGTTTCAGCAAAGGAGATTTGAATCCCAAAATAACCTTCTCTATTGCAGATACAAGTTGACCCTGACGAGAGAACTCTCCCTCCAACACTTCATAGATACAAGTTAACCTTGACGAGAGAACTCTCTCTCCAACACTTCATAGATACAAGTTGACCCTGACGAGAGAACTCTCCCTCCAACACTTCATAGATACAAGTTGACCCTGACGAGAGAACTCTCCCTCCAACACTTCATAGATACAAGTTAACCTTGACGAGAGAACTCTCCCTCCAACACTTCATAGATACAAGTTGACCCTGACGAGAGAACTCTCCCTCCAACACTTCATAGATACAAGTTGACCTTGACGAGAGAACTCTCCCTCCAACACTTCATAGATACAAGTTGACCTTGACGAGATAACTGTCTCTCCAACACTTCATAGATACAAGTTGACCTTGACGAGATAACTCTCTCTCCAACACTTCATAGATACAAGTTGACCTTGACGAGATAACTCTCTCTCCAACACTTCATAGATACAAGTAGACCTTGACGAGATAACTCTCTCTCCAACACTTCATAGATACAAGTTGACCTTGACGAGATAACTCTCTCTCCAACACTTCATAGATACAAGTTGACCCTGACGAGATAACTGTCTCTCCAACACTTCATAGATACAAGTTGACCTTGACGAGATAACTCTCTCTCCAACACTTCATAGATACAAGTTGACCTTGACGAGATAACTCTCTCTCCAACACTTCATAGATACAAGTTGACCCTGACGAGATAACTGTCTCTCCAACACTTCATAGATACAAGTTGACCCTGACGAGAGAACTCTCCCTTCAACACTTCATAGATACAAGTTGACCCTGACGAGATAACTCTCTCTCCAACACTTCATAGATACAAGTTGACCCTGACGAGATAACTCTCCTCCAACACTTCATAGATACAAGTTGACCCTGACGAGATAACTCTCTCTTCAACACTTCATAGATACAAGTTGACCCTGACGAGAGAACTCTCCTCCAACACTTCATAGATACAAGTTGACCCTGACGAGATAACTCTCTCTCCAACACTTCATAGATACAAGTTGACCTTGACGAGATAACTCTCCCTTCAACACTTCATAGATACAAGTTGACCCTGAGGAGATAACTCTCTCTTCAACACTTCATAGATACAAGTTGACCCTGACGAGATAACTCTCTCTTCAACACTTCATAGATACAAGTTGACCCTGACGAGATAACTCTCTCTCCAACACTTCATAGATACAAGTTGACCCTGACGAGAGAACTCTCTCTCCAACACTTCATAGATACAAGTTGACCCTGACGAGAGAACTCTCCCTCCAACACTTCATAGATACAAGTTGACCCTGAAGAGAGAACTCTCTCTCCAACACTTCATAGATACAAGTTGACCCTGACGAGAGAACTCTCCCTCCAACACTTCATAGATACAAGTTGACCCTGAAGAGAGAACTCTCTCTCCAACACTTCATAGATACAAGTTGACCCTGACGAGAGAACTCTCTCTCCAACACTTCATAGATACAAGTTGACCTTGACGAGAGAACTCTCTCTCCAACACTTCATAGATACAAGTTGACCCTGACGAGAGAACTCTCCCTTCAACACTTCATAGATACAAGTTGACCTTGACGAGAGAACTCTCTCTCCAACACTTCATAGATACAAGTTGACCTTGACGAGATAACTCTCTCTCCAACACTTCATAGATACAAGTTGACCCAGATGAGAGAACTCTCCCTCCAACACTTCATAGATACAAGTTGACCCTGACGAGATAACTCTCTCTCCAACACTTCATAGATACAAGTTGACCTTGACGAGATAACTCTCTCTCCAACACTTCATAGATACAAGTTGACATTGACGAGAGAACTCTCTCTCCAACACTTCATAGATACAAGTTGACCCTGACGAGAGAACTCTCTCTCCAACACTTCATAGATACAAGTTGACCTTGACGAGAGAACTCTCTCTCCAACACTTCATAGATACAAGTTGACCCTGACGAGAGAACTCTCTCTCCAACACTTCATAGATACAAGTTGACCTTGACGAGAGAACTCTCTCTCCAACACTTCATAGATACAAGTTGACCCTGACGAGAGAACTCTCTCTCCAACACTTCATAGATACAAGTTGACCCTGACGAGATAACTCTCTCTCCAACACTTCATAGATACAAGTTGACCTTGACGAGATAACTCTCTCTCCAACACTTCATAGATACAAGTTGACCCAGATGAGAGAACTCTCCCTCCAACACTTCATAGATACAAGTTGACCTTGACGAGATAACTCTCTCTCCAACACTTCATAGATACAAGTTGACCTTGACGAGATAACTCTCTCTCCAACACTTCATAGATACAAGTTGACCCTGACGAGAGAACTCTCTCTCCAACACTTCATAGATACAAGTTGACCATGACGAGAGAACTCTCTCTCCAACACTTCATAGATACAAGTTGACCCTGACGAGATAACTCTCTCTTCAACACTTCATAGATACTAGTTGACCCTGACGAGATAACTCTCTCTTCAACACTTCATAGATACAAGTTGACCCTGAAGAGAGAACTCTCTCTCCAACACTTCATAGATACAAGTTGACCCTGACGAGATAACTCTCTCTCCAACACTTCATAGATACAAGTTGACCCTGACGAGAGAACTCTCCCTCCAACACTTCATAGATACAAAGTTGACCCTGAAGAGAGAACTCTCTCTCCAACACTTCATAGATACAAGTTGACCTTGACGAGAGAACTCTCTCTCCAACACTTCATAGATACAAGTTGACCCTGATGAGAGAACTCTCCCTTCAACACTTCATAGATACAAGTTGACCTTGATGAGAGAACTCTCTCTCCAACACTTCATAGATACAAGTTGACCTTGACGAGATAACTCTCTCTCCAACACTTCATAGATACAAGTTGACCCAGATGAGAGAACTCTCCCTCCAACACTTCATAGATACAAGTTGACCCTGACGAGATAACTCTCTCTCCAACACTTCATAGATACAAGTTGACCTTGACGAGATAACTCTCTCTCCAACACTTCATAGATACAAGTTGACATTGACGAGAGAACTCTCTCTCCAACACTTCATAGATACAAGTTGACCCTGACGAGAGAACTCTCTCTCCAACACTTCATAGATACAAGTTGACCTTGACGAGAGAACTCTCTCTCCAACACTTCATAGATACAAGTTGACCCTGACGAGAGAACTCTCTCTCCAACACTTCATAGATACAATTTGACCTTGACGAGAGAACTCTCTCTCCAACACTTCATAGATACAAGTTGACCCTGACGAGAGAACTCTCTCTCCAACACTTCATAGATACAAGTTGACCATGACGAGAGAACTCTCTCTCCAACACTTCATAGATACAAGTTGACCTTGACGAGATAACTCTCTCTCCAACACTTCATAGATACAAGTTGACCCAGATGAGAGAACTCTCCCTCCAACACTTCATAGATACAAGTTGACCTTGACGAGATAACTCTCTCTCCAACACTTCATAGATACAAGTTGACCTTGACGAGATAACTCTCTCTCCAACACTTCATAGATACAAGTTGACCCTGACGAGAGAACTCTCTCTCCAACACTTCATAGATACAAGTTGACCATGACGAGAGAACTCTCTCTCCAACACTTCATAGATACAAGTTGACCCTGACGAGAGAACTCTCTCTCCAACACTTCATAGATACAAGTTGACTCTGACGAGATAACTCTCTCTCCAACACTTCATAGATACAAGTTGACACTGACGAGAGAACTCTCTCTCCAACACTTCATAGATACAAGTTGACCCTGACGAGATAACTCTCTCTCCAACACTTCATAGATACAAGTTGACCATGACGAGAGAACTCTCTCTCCAACACTTCATAGATACAAGTTGACCATGACGAGAGAACTCTCTCTCCAACACTTCATAGATACAAGTTGACCTTGACGAGATAACTCTCTCTCCAACACTTCATAGATACAAGTTGACCCTGACGAGAGAACTCTCCCTCCAACACTTCATAGATACAAGTTGACCCTGACGAGAGAACTCTCTCTCCAACACTTCATAGATACAAGTTGACCTTGACGAGATAACTCTCCCTTCAACACTTCATAGATACAAGTTGACCTTGACGAGAGAACTCTCTCTCCAACACTTCATAGATACAAGTTGACCTTGACGAGATAACTCTCTCTCCAACACTTCATAGATACAAGTTGACCCAGATGAGAGAACTCTCCCTCCAACACTTCATAGATACAAGTTGACCCTGACGAGATAACTCTCTCTCCAACACTTCATAGATACAAGTTGACCTTGACGAGATAACTCTCTCTCCAACACTTCATAGATACAAGTTGACATTGACGAGAGAACTCTCTCTCCAACACTTCATAGATACAAGTTGACCCTGACGAGAGAACTCTCTCTCCAACACTTCATAGATACAAGTTGACCTTGACGAGAGAACTCTCCCTCCAACACTTCATAGATACAAGTTGACCTTGACGAGAGAACTCTCTCTCCAACACTTCATAGATACAAGTTGACCCTGATGAGAGAACTCTCCCTTCAACACTTCATAGATACAAGTTGACCTTGACGAGAGAACTCTCTCTTCAACACTTCATAGATACAAGTTGACCTTGACGAGAGAACTCTCTCTCCAACACTTCATAGATACAAGTTGACCTTGACGAGATAACTCTCCCTCCAACACTTCATAGATACAAGTTGACCTTGACGAGATAACTCTCTCTCCAACACTTCATAGATACAAGTTGACCTTGACGAGATAACTCTCTCTCCAACACTTCATAGATACAAGTTGACCCTGACGAGAGAACTCTCTCTCCAACACTTCATAGATACAAGTTGACCATGACGAGAGAACTCTCTCTCCAACACTTCATAGATACAAGTTGACCCTGACGAGAGAACTCTCTCTCCAACACTTCATAGATACAAGTTGACTCTGACGAGAGAACTCTCTCTCCAACACTTCATAGATACAAGTTGACCATGACGAGAGAACTCTCTCTCCAACACTTCATAGATACAAGTTGACCCTGACGAGAGAACTCTCTCTTCAACACTTCATAGATACAAGTTGACCTTGACGAGAGAACTCTCTCTCCAACACTTCATAGATACAAGTTGACCCTGACGAGAGAACTCTCTCTCCAACACTTCATAGATACAAGTTGACCCTGACGAGATAACTCTCTCTCCAACACTTCATAGATACAAGTTGACCTTGACGAGATAACTCTCTCTCCAACACTTCATAGATACAAGTTGACATTGACGAGAGAACTCTCTCTCCAACACTTCATAGATACAAGTTGACCTTGACGAGATAACTCTCTCTCCAACACTTCATAGATACAAGTTGACCCAGATGAGAGAACTCTCCCTCCAACACTTCATAGATACAAGTTGACCCTGACGAGATAACTCTCTCTCCAACACTTCATAGATACAAGTTGACCCTGACGAGAGAACTCTCTCTCCAACACTTCATAGATACAAGTTGACCCTGACGAGATAACTCTCTCTCCAACACTTCATAGATACAAGTTGACCTTGACGAGAGAACTCTCCCTCCAACACTTCATAGATACAAGTTGACCCTGACGAGAGAACTCTCTCTCCAACACTTCATAGATACAAGTTGACCCTGACGAGAGAACTCTCCCTTCAACACTTCATAGATACAAGTTAACCCTGACGAGAGAACTCTCTCTCCAACACTTCATCTCCAACAAATGATGGCTGTTAGAAAGTATAACTTTCTCCCTGTCGGATTCATAAGAAGAAATACCGACGTCGGATGCAATTTGAATGGAGTTTATGGAGAAAGAGAGAGTGCGAGAGAGTGCTCGCTCGTGCAATGATTTTAAAGCAACGATATGCGAGTGACAAGCTGTTTTAAAACGCTGCAGCTGCAATCTTTACAATTAAAAAAACAAGGTGACCCTCGAAAGCCAGATGGAGATGAATAAATTAGACGCCATTCAGTATGGAACGGCGCTCCACACTGAGATGGGCTGTCTGTCTCCATTCAGTATGGAACGGAGCTCCTCACTGGGCTGTCTGTCCCCATTCAGTATGGAACGGAGCACCACACTGGGCTGTCTGTCTCCATTCAGTATGGAACGGAGCACCACACTGGGCTGTCTGTCTCCATTCAGTATGGAACGGAGCTCCACACTGAGATGGGCTGTCTGTCTCCATTCAGTATGGAACGGAGCTCCTCACTGGGCTGTCTGTCCCCATTCAGTATGGAACAGAGCACCACACTGAGATGGGCTGTCTGTCTCCATTCAGTATGGAACGGAGCTCCACACTGGGCTGTCTGTCTCCATTCAGTATGGAACGGTGTTCCTCACTGGGCTGTCTGTCCCCATTCAGTATGGAACGGAGCTCCACACTGAGATGGGCTGTCTGTCTCCATTCAGTATGGAACGGAGCTCCTCACTGGGCTGTCTGTCTCCATTCAGTATGGAACGGAGCTCCACACTGAGATGGGCTGTCTGTCTCCATTCAGTATGGAACGGAGCTCCACACTGGGCTGTCTGTCTCCATTCAGTATGGAACGGTGCTCCTCACTGGGCTGTCTGTCCCCATTCAGTATGGAACGGAGCTCCACACTGAGATGGGCTGTCTGTCTCCATTCAGTATGGAACGGAGCTCCTCACTGGGCTGTCTGTCCCCATTCAGTATGGAACGGAGCTCCACACTGAGATGGGCTGTCTGTCTCCATTCAGTATGGAACGGGGCTCCACACTGAGATGGGCTGTCTGTCTCCATTCAGTATGGAACGGAGCTCCACACTGAGATGGGCTGTCTGTCTCCATTCAGTATGGAACGGGGCTCCACACTGAGATGGGCTGTCTGTCTCCATTCAGTATGGAACGGTGCTCCACACTGGGCTGTCTGTCTCCATTCAGTATGGAACGGAGCTCCACACTGAGATGGACTGTCTGTCTCCATTCAGTATGGAACGGAGCTCCACACTGAGATGGGCTGTCTGTCTCCATTCAGTATGGAACGGTGCTCCACACTGGGCTGTCTGTCTCCATTCAGTATGGAACGGTGCTCCACACTGAGATGGACTGTCTGTCTCCATTCAGTATGGAACGGTGGTCCATTTAATTTAACGGTTTCTCCTTGTTATTTATATTGGGGAATGGAAGTGTTTTTGGGCGGTAAATCCCGGTAAATCCCGGTAAATCTCGATATCCGGGTTTCTGCCATTCAATCCTACCCTCTGTCCTGTCATGTCCCCAGCTGTCCCTCTGTCCTGTCATGTTCCCAGCCGTCCCTCTGTCCTGTCATGTCCCACTGTCCTGTCATGTCCCCAGCCGTCCGTCCCACTGTCATGTCACGTCCGTCCCTCTGTCCTGTCATGTCCCCAGCCGTCCCTCTGTCCTGTCATGTCCCCAGCCGTCCCTCTGTCCTGTCATGTCCCTAGCCTTCCCTCTGTCCTGTCATGTCCCCAGCCGTCCGTCCCTCTGTCCTGTCCCCAGCCGTCCCTCTGTCCTGTCATGTCCCCAGCCGTCCCTCTGTCCTGTCATGTCCCCAGCCGTCCCTCTGTCCTGTCATGTCCCCAGCCGTCCCTCTGTCCTGTCATGTCCTCAGCCGTCCGTCCCTCTGTCCTGTCATGTCCCCAGCCTTCCCTCTTTCCTGTCATGTCCCCAGCCGTCCCTCTGTCCTGCCATGTCCCCAGCCGTCCCTCTGTCCTGTCATGTCCTCAGCCGTCCGTCCCTCTGTCCTGTCATGTCCCCAGCCTTGCCTCTGTCCTGTCATGTCCCCAGCCTTCCCTCTGTCCTGTCATGTCCCCAGCCTTCCCTCTGTCCTGTCATGTCCCCAGCCTTCCCTCTGTCCTGTCATGTCCCCAGCCGTCCGTCCCTCTTTCCTGTCATGTCCTCAGCCGTCCCTCTTTCCTGTCATGTCCGTCCCTCTGCCCTGTCATGTCCCCAGCCGTCCCTCTGTCCTGTCATGTCCCCAGCCGTCCCTCTGTCCTGTCCAGAATGAGTGTCTGCTTTGTCTGTATGTTTCCAGTTGAAATGAACCCAGGTTGACAGTCCAGAGTCTGGGGAGTCAGAGAAGCACCAGTCCTGGTAGAGATCACACACACAAACCTCTGAGAGGGAACACAGCCTTGACTTAAATCTGAACAGATTGAATATCATCTCTCATCAAAAATACAAACCTGAAACATAACTTCGTACGTACATGTCCCCAGTTGCCTCTCTGTCCTGTCCAGAAGGAGATTTGTACCGGTCTGTTGTACCGTACATTTTCTGTTTAAATCTAATTGAGTTGACATTCTGGGCCTGAGGGAGGCCTGAGGAAGACAGTCAGAGCAGCAACAAGTGGTCTATGCCAGACTTTAGGAGTAGTTGCTCTCCTGTTCTGTGATTGTTCATGCACTGTAATGACCTCTTGTTTCTCTCTGTATGTGTGATGCATCTGTATGTGTGATGCGTCTGTGTTTGTGACGTGTCTGGGAAGTACACTTTAAATACATTTTTGATTTAAATCGATTTGACTGTTTTGGGCCTTTGGCTAGATATGAAAGTAAAATCTCCAAAAGTACTCCTCTCTTCTTCTGTCCGTCTCTCTCAGTGACTAAGACTAACCTGGCAGTACATGAGGACAAGAACAGGGTTCCCTATGTGAAGGTGAGTCAGACTGACCATCAACGATGGTTTCTACATTAGAGACGTATCATCTTCCTAATGCAAACTTTTTGGACCGTCGTTAATCGTTGAATTGTCTCTCAGGGCTGCACTGAGCGCTTTGTCTCCCGCCCAGAGGAGGTGATGGATGTTATTGACGAGGGAAAAGCCAACCGTCATGTAGCTGTCACCAGTAAGTCCAAATGACACTTAGTACATTGTATAGTGTGAAGTGTAAAGTCACGTCTGTAGAGAAACTCTGCAGATTATCCTATAATGTCTGGGTGTGGGGGGGGGGGGGGGTCTGTCATATTGGTTTACTATCTCTGTTGCTACCTCTGTTGCTGCCTCTGTTACCACTGTCACTATCTCTGTTACTACCTATGTTACTATCTTCTCTTCTCCTTTCTTCTCCTCTCTTATCCTCTTGTCTCCTCTCTTCTCCACCCCTCTCCCATCTTCTCCTCTCTCCTTCTCTCTTCTCCTCTCTTCTCCACCCCTCTCCCCTCTTCTCCTCTCTCCTTCTCTCTCCTTCTCTCTTCTCCACCCCTCTCCCCTCTTCTCCTCTCTCCTTCTCTCTTCTCCACCCCTCTCTCTCCTCTCTCCTTCTCTCTTCTCCACCCCTCTTCTGCTCTCTCCTCCTCTCTCCTTCTCTCCTCCTCTCTCCTTCTCTCTTCTCCTCTCCTCTCCTCTCTTCTCCTCTCCTCTCCCCTCTCCTTCTCTCTTCTCCTCTCCCCTCTTCTCCTCTCTTCTCCTCTCTTCTCCTCTTCCCTCTCCCCTCTTCTCCTCTCTTCTCCCCTCTTCTCCTCTCTCCAGATATGAATGAACACAGCTCCAGGAGTCACAGTATCTTCCTGATCAACATTAAACAGGAACACGTGGAGACAGAGCAGAAACTGTGTGGGAAGCTCTACCTAGTGGATCTGGCTGGGAGTGAGAAGGTAAGAGTTCACTAAATAGACCCCAGGGGACCTATTTTCCCTGTCTGGGAGTGAGACGGTAAAGGACAAGACACACCATAATTAACTTTGATCAACTGCTGGGTGTCGATGAACGGTGGCGTTTAAACAATTATAATGTTCGGTGGTCAAAGGCCAGGAAGCAGAGGATAGTGTGGTAATGAACTAGCTTTAACCAGGAAGCAGGGGCTAGTGTGGTAATGAACTAGCTTTAACCAGGAAGCAGGGGCTAGTGTGGTAATGAACTAGCTTTAACCAGGAAGCAGAGGCTAGTGTGGTAATGAACTAGCTTTAACCAGGAAGCAGAGGCTAGTGTGGTAATGAAGTAGCTTTAACCAGGAAGCAGAGGCTAGTGTGGTAATGAACTAGCTTTAACCAGGAAGCAGGGGCTAGTGTGGTAATGAACTAGCTTTAACCAGGAAGCAGGGGCTAGTGTGGTAATGAACTAGCTTTAACCAGGAAGCAGGGGCTAGTGTGGTAATGAACTAGCTTTAACCAGGAAGCAGAGGCTAGTGTGGTAATGAACTAGTTTTAACCAGGAAGCAGGGGCTAGCTAGTGTGGTAATGAACTAGCTTTAACCAGGAAGCAGAGGCTAGTGTGGTGATGAACTGGCTTTAACCAGGAAGCAGAGGCTAGTGTGGTAATGAACTAGCTTTAACCAGGAAGCAGAGGTTAGTGTTGTAATGAACTAGCTTTAACCAGGAAGCAGAGGCTAGTGTGGTAATGAACTAGCTTTAACCAGGAAGCAGAGGCTAGTGTGGTAATGAACTAGCTTTAACCAGGAAGCAGAGGCTAGTGTGGTAATGAACTAGCTTTAACCAGGAAGCAGGGGCTAGTGTGGTAATGAACTAGCTTTAACCAGGAAGCAGAGGCTAGTGTGGTAATGAACTAGCTTTAACCAGGAAGCAGAGGCTAGTGTGGTAATGAACTAGCTTTAACCAGGAAGCAGAGGCTAGTGTGGTAATGAACTAGCTTTAACCAGGAAGCAGGGGATAGTGTGGTAATGAACTAGCTTTAACCAGGAAGCAGAGGCTAGTGTGGTAATGAACTAGCTTTAACCAGGAAGCAGAGGCTAGTGTGGTAATGAAGTAGCTTTAACCAGGAAGCAGAGGCTAGTGTGGTAATGAACTAGCTTTAACCAGGAAGCAGGGGCTAGTGTGGTAATGAACTAGCTTTAACCAGGAAGCAGGGGCTAGTGTGGTAATGAACTAGCTTTAACCAGGAAGCAGGGGCTAGTGTGGTAATGAACTAGCTTTAACCAGGAAGCAGAGGCTAGTGTGGTAATGAACTAGCTTTAACCAGGAAGCAGGGGCTAGCTAGTGTGGTAATGAACTAGCTTTAACCAGGAAGCAGAGGCTAGTGTGGTAATGAACTGGCTTTAACCAGGAAGCAGAGGCTAGTGTGGTAATGAACTAGCTTTAACCAGGAAGCAGAGGCTAGTGTGGTAATGAACTAGCTTTAACCAGGAAGCAGAGGCTAGTGTGGTAATGAACTAGCTTTAACCAGGAAGCAGAGGCTAGTGTGGTAATGAACTAGCTTTAACCAGGAAGCAGGGGCTAGTGTGGTAATGAACTAGCTTTAACCAGGAAGCAGAGGCTAGTGTGGTAATGAACTAGCTTTAACCTGGAAGCAGGGGCTAGTGTGGTAATGAACTAGCTTTAACCAGGAAGCAGAGGCTAATGTGGTAATGAACTAGCTTTAACCAGGAAGCAGAGGCTAGTGTGGTAATGAAGTAGCTTTAACCAGGAAGCAGAGGCTAGTGTGGTAATGAACTAGCTTTAACCAGGAAGCAGAGGATAGTGTGGTAATGAACTAGCTTTAACCAGGAAGCAGGGGCTAGTGTGGTAATGAATTAGCTTTAACCAGGAAGCAGAGGCTAGTGTGGTAATGAACTAGCTTTAACCAGGAAGCAGAGGCTAGTGTGGTAATGAACTAGCTTTAATGTGGGTCTACACATGGTACATTAACAGAGTGTACAACCCCAGGGGACCAGGCTGTTCAATTGTAGCGCTGGAGGGCCTAAACACTGGTGTTTTTTTTAATTATTTGACTGGAATTGACATGAATAGATCAATAAATCCGCCTGCTAGAGGACAAGGTCAGCAGTTATTTCAATCCAAAAGAGCAAGTTATTGAATGATAAATGGTAAATGACGTATAGGTAGGAAATAAACAACTATCCTCTATACTGGTAGAACATAAGACCTTCAGCCCTTAAATGTTAGTAATTGAATGATAAATGGTAATTGATGGATAGTAGGCTATCCATGACTAGCTATACATTTACAGATCTTGATTACATACTTTACATGTTTCTGTGTAGCTATGAATAAAATCAAATCAAAAAACAATAACGAGGCTATATACAGGGGGTTACGGTACCGAGTCAATGTGCGGGGGTACAGGTTAGTCGAGGTAATTGAGGTAATATGTACATGCAGGTAGAGGTAAAGTGACTACACCAAGATAATAGATAAGAAACAGCAAGTAGCAGCAGTGTAAAAAAGGGTGCAATTTGATTAGCTGTTCAGCAGTCTTATGGCTTGGGGGTAGAAGCTGTTAAGAAGCCTTTTGGACCTAGACTTGGCGCTCTGGTACCACTTGCTGTGCAGTAGCAGATAAAACAGTCTATGACTAGGGTGGCTGGAGTCTTTGACAATTTTTAGGTCCTTCCTCTGACACTGCCTGGTATAGAGGTCCTGGATGGCAGGAAGCTTGGCCCCAGTGATGTACTGGGCCGTACGCACTACCCTCTGTAGTGCCTTGCGATCGGAGGCCAAGCAATTGCCACACCAGGCGGTGATGCAACCGGCCAGGATGCTCTCGATGGTGCAGCTGTATAGCTTTCTGAGGATCTGAGGACCCATGCCAAATCTGTTCAGTCTCCTGAGGGGCAATAGGCATGTATGAGTCTGTTTCTGTGTAGCTGTACAGCGTGTATGAGTCTGTTTCTGTGTAGCTGTACAGCGTGTATGAGTCTGGTGCATAATCTCCTGTACTGTATGTGTTTGTAGTGTCCTTCCTTATACATGACTAACTATGTATGACCAGATCAGATTTGATATATGATATATTTCCCCAGGTCAGTAAGACAGGAGCAGAGGGAGCTGTGTTTAATATATGATATATTCCCCCAGGTCAGTAAGACAGGAGCAGAGGGAGCTGTGTTTAATATATGATATATTTCCCCAGGTCAGTAAGACAGGAGCAGAGGGAGCTGTGTTTAATATATGATATATTTCCCCAGGTCAGTAAGACAGGAGCAGAGGGAGCTGTGTTTAATATATGATATATTTCCCCAGGTCAGTAAGACAGGAGCAGAGGGAGCTGTGTTGGAGGAAGCTAAGAACATTAACAAGTCACTGTCTTCCCTGGGTAACGTCATCTCTGCTCTGGCCGAAGGAAATGTAAGTCTAGTCCCCCCCCCCCCCCCCACACACACACACTGGGCAACGTCATCTCTGCTCTGGCTGAAGGAACTGTAAGTTTAGTCCCCCCCCCACACACACACACACTGGGCAACGTCATCTCTGCTCTGGCCGAAGGAACTGTAAGTCTAGTCCCCCCCCCCACACACAATATATGTTCTAATTAATTAACTGGACCCCATGGTGTAGAGAGTTATTCTGCAGCTGCCTGTGTTTGGTTCAGCGATTCATATTTGCTTTCTGCTTTCTCCCCCCCCCCCCTATCTCTCTCTCTCTCTCTCCCCATTCTACCTCTCTCCCCCCCTCTCTCCCCATCTTTCTCTCTCTCTCTCCCACTCTCTCTCTCTCTCTCTCTCTCCCTTCTCTCTCCCTCCCCTCTCCCCCTCCATCCCTCTCCCCCCTGTAGAAGACCCATGTCCCGTACCGTGACAGTAAGATGACCCGTATCCTGCAGGACTCTCTAGGGGGAAACTGTAGGACCACCATGTTCATATGCTGCTCTCCGTCCAGCTACAACGACCAGGAGACCAAGTCCACACTCATGTTTGGACAACGGTAAAACACACACACAGACACACACACACACACACACACACACACACACACACACACACACACACACACACACACACACACACACACACACACACACACACACACACACACACACACACACACACACACACACACACACACACACTGCATTATTCTCTTCATTGAGCTGCACAGTCCTCTGAAATGTGTTCTGATATAAAGACTTTCTCTCAACTGGAATTGAATCATCATCAAACCACAATTAAGTTTATACTTTGACTGTTCACAGTCACCCATTCTTCCTCTGAGGAGCCTCCACTGGTCCTCCCATTCCTCCTCTGAGGAGCCTCCACTGGTCCTCTCATTCCTCCTCTGAGGAGCCTCCACTGGTCCTCCCATTCCTCCTCTGAGGAGCCTCCACTGGTCCTCCCATTCCTCCTCTGAGGAGCCTCCACTGGTCCTCCCATTCCTCCTCTGAGGAGCCTCCACCGGTCCTCTCATTCCTCCTCTGAGAAGCCTCCACTGGTCCTCCCATTCCTCCTCTGAGGAGCCTCCACTGGTCCTCCCATTCCTCCTCTGAGGAGCCTCCACTGGTCCTCCCATTCCTCCTCTGAGGAGCCTCCTCTGGTCAAACACCTTCCTCCTCTGAGGAGCCTCCTCTGGTCAAACACCTTCCTCCTCTGAGGAGCCTCCACCGGTCCTCCCATTCCTCCTCTGAGCCTCCACTGGTCCTCCCATTCCTCCTCTGAGGAGCCTCCACTGGTCCTCCCATTCCTCCTCTGAGGAGCCTCCACCGGTCCTCCCATTCCTCCTCTGAGGAGCCTCCACTGGTCCTCCCATTCCTCCTCTGAGCCTCCACTGGTCCTCCCATTCCTCCTCTGAGGAGCCCACTGGTCCTCCCATTCCTCCTCTGAGGAGCCTCCACTGGTCCTCCCATTCCTCCTCTGAGGAGCCTCCAATGGTCCTCCCATTCCTCCTCTGAGGAGCCTCCATTGGCACAAACATCCCTGTGGAGTCAGTCTAAATGAAACTATTAGTAATTTACAAGACCCAAAACCATTCTGTGTCTTTATTAAACCGTGGGGGAAAACTATGAATAATACTGTTGATTTTGAACGAGTTTTATTCATTTTAAAAACTGCTGGCTGCGCAACGAATTTCCCTGTGGGGACCAATGAAGTTTGAATCAAATATAATTGTTATTGTTATTGCTATGTGGAATTGATTTAATTATGTCTCTCCTCTCCCAGAGCTAAGACCATCAGGAACAAGGCCTCAGTGAACCTGGAGCTGACAGCAGAACAGTGGAAGAAGAAGTACGGGAAGGAGAAGGAGAAGAACAGGGTGATGAAGGAGACGGTCCAGAGACTGGAGGCTGAGCTGAACCAATGGAGGAACGGGGAGGCCGCCCACGGGACAGGCACGTCAAGTAGCACGCACCAACAACTCATACACATACACACACACACACACACACACACACACACACACACACACACACACACACACACACACACACACACACACACACACACACACACACACACACACACACACACACACACACACACACACACACACACACACACACACACACACACACACACACGGAGCACGAATACACAGGTATAAACACAATAAATAGCCCGATCACTAGAAATAGACGTCCATTTTGAGCGTTTGAAAAGGTCCTGAGAACGTTGATATCCGCCTTCCTGTTTCCCAGCACTGGGACCCGTGATGCTCAGACCACAGCACTGTTTCCCAGCACTGGGACCCGTGATGCTCAGACCACTGCACTGTTTCCCAGCACTGGAACCCGTTATGCTCAGACCACAGCACTGTTGCCCAGCACTGGGACCTGTGATGCTCAGACCACTGCACTGTTTCCCAGCACTGGGACCCGTTATGCTCAGACCACTGCACTGTTGCCCAGCACTGGGACCCGTTATGCTCAGACCACTGCACTGTTGCCCAGCACTGGGACCTGTGATGCTCAGACCACTGCACTGTTGCCCAGCACTGGGACCTGTGATGCTCAGACCACTGCACTGTTGCCCAGCACTGGGACCCGTTATGCTCAGACCACTGCACTGTTTCCCAGCACTGGGACCCGTTATGCTCAGACCACTGCACTGTTGCCCAGCACTGGGACCCGTTATGCTCAGACCACTGCACTGTTGCCCAGCACTGGGACCTGTGATGCTCAGACCACTGCACTGTTGCCCAGCACTGGGACCTGTGATGCTCAGACCACTGCACTGTTGCCCAGCACTGGGATCCGTGATGCTCAGACCACTGCGCTGTTTCCCAGCACTGGGACCCGTGATGCTCAGACCACTGCGCTGTTGCCCAGCACTGGGACCTGTGATGCTCAGACCACTGCACTGTTTCCCAGCACTGGGACCTGTGATGCTCAGACCACTGCGCTACCCTCTAGCAAGCCATGAGAATTAATATTTGATGATACTTGATGGTATGAGGTCTGTTGGTTTGCAGAGCCTTCCCCAAACCATAGTCCTAACCTTAACCACTCAAAATGAATGCTAGGTCTACATAGCATTCACACTGATATAGGGGCTAGGTCTACATAGCATTCATACTGATATAGGGGCTAGGTCTACATAGCATTCACACTGATATAGGGGCTAGGTCTTCATAGCATTCACACTGATATAGGGGCTAGGTCTACATAGCATTCACACTGATATAGGGGGCTAGGTCTACATAGCATTCACACTGATATAGGGGCTAGGTCTACATAGCATTCATACTGATATAGGGGCTAGGTCTACATAGCATTCACACTGATATAGGGGCTAGGTCTACATAGCATTCACACTGATATAGGGGGCTAGGTCTACATAGCATTCACACTGATATAGGGTGCTATGTCTACATATCATTCATACTGATATAGGGGCTAGGTCTACATATCATTCATACTGATATAGGGGCTAGGTCTACATAGCATTCACACTGATATAGGGGCTAGGTCTACATAGCATTCATACTGATATAGGGGCTAGGTCTACATAGCATTCATACTGATATAGGGGCTAGGTCTACATAGCATTCATACTGATATAGGGGGCTAGGTCTACATAGCATTCACACTGATATAGGGGCTAGGTCTACATAGCATTCATACTGATATAGGGTGCTATGTCTACATATCATTTACACTGATATAGGGGGCTAGGTCTACATAGCATTCATACTGATATAGGGGCTAGGTCTACATAGCATTTACACTGATATAGGGGCTAGGTCTACATAGCATTCATACTGATATAGGGGCTAGGTCTACATAGCATTCATACTGATATAGGGGCTAGGTCTACATAGCATTTACACTGATATAGGGGCTAAGTCTACATAGCATTCATACTGATATAGGGGCTAGGTCTACATAGCATTCATACTGATATAGGGGCTAGGTCTACATAGCATTCATACTGATATAGGGGCTAGGTCTACATAGCATTCACACTGATATAGGGGCTAGGTCTACATAGCATTCATACTGATATAGGGGCTAGGTCTACATAGCATTCATACTGATATAGGGGCTAGGTCTACATAGCATTCATACTGATATAGGGTGCTATGTCTACATATCATTTACACTGATATAGGGGCTAGGTCTACATAGCATTCACACTGATATAGGGGCTAGGTCTACATAGCATTCATACTGATATAGGGGCTAGGTCTACATAGCATTCATACTGATATAGGGGCTAGGTCTACATAGCATTCATACTGATATAGGGTGCTATGTCTACATATCATTTACACTGATATAGGGGCTAGGTCTACATAGCATTCACACTGATATAGGGGCTAGGTCTACATAGCATTCATACTGATATAGGGGCTAGGTCTACATAGCATTCACACTGATATAGGGGCTAGGTCTACATAGCATTCACACTGATATAGGGGCTAGGTCTACATAGCATTCACACTGATATAGGGGCTAGGTCTACATATCATTCATACTGATATAGGGGGCTAGGTCTACATAGCATTCATACTGATATAGGGGCTAGGTCTACATAGCATTCATACTGATATAGGTGCTATGTCTACATATCATTCATACTGATATAGGGGCTAGGTCTACATATCATTCATACTGATATAGGGGGCTAGGTCTACATAGCATTCATACTGATATAGGGGCTAGGTCTACATAGCATTCATACTGATATAGGTGCTATGTCTACATATCATTCATACTGATATAGGGGCTAGGTCTACATATCATTCATACTGATATAGGGGGCTAGGTCTACATAGCATTCATACTGATATAGGGGCTAGGTCTACATATCATTCATACTGATATAGGGGCTAGGTCTACATAGCATTCATACTGATATAGGGGCTAGGTCTACATAGCATTCATACTGATATAGGGGCTAGGTCTACATATCATTCATACTGATATAGGGGGCTAGGTCTACATAGCATTTACACTGATATAAAACCTGAGAAGAGAGCGACTAGTTCTTAACGAAACGAAACAAAACAACTTGTTTTAATAGGCTCTGTCTAAATACACTTACAGGCACCGTCATTGCTCCCCGTGGGCATATAAGAATAAAATGGGAATGTCAGCTCACCACCGTTTTGCTTCTCTCAGTCTTGATCTTTTATTAAAGCTTTGGTGATTAAGATTTGGTTTGGTTTCTAATCAAATGAAGCGAAATGGGGGGGGGGCTTTAGTTTGTTATGTTTCTAAATAGGAAGTATACAGGCAACAAAAGATACAGTCTTAGTATACAGGCAACAGAAGATACAGTCTAAGTATACAGGCAACAAAAGATACAGTCTAAGTATACAGGCAACAAAAGATACAGTCTAAGTATACAGGCAACAGAAGATACAGTCTAAGTATACAGGCAACAGAAGCACATCTCTTGTGTTCCACAACTGAAAAGGCTGCGTTTCCTCTGTCAGAATTCACGCCATAATCAGCTGCATTACCTCCTAAACCAGCTTCTGGTTGGTCTTAAATATATATATATAAATATCCCTACCTGTGCTGCCTGAAATTAGCACTTTGCATCACGTTTTTAAGGAAACACCTCAGATATTTCCGACCCTCCCATCTAAGCGCAAGCGAGCTGATGTACAGGAAAAACAATGGGTAAATTACCAATCCTTGCGCAACAATTTGAAAATAGCACAGCGCTGGCTTTAACAGGTCAAAATGGACTACGGACGTGCGTTTGACACTTGCGCTGGCATAACGCCGAAAATAGAGTTTTATGCATTCTTATATTTTAGTAATCTACAGAGCAGACCTGTCAGTAATCCACAGAGCAGACCTGTCAGTAATCCACAGAGCAGACCTGTCAGTAATCTACAGAGCAGACCTGTCAGTAATCCACAGAGCAGACCTGTCAGTAATCCACAGAGCAGACCTGTCAGTAATCTACAGAGCAGACCTGTCAGTAATCTACAGAGCAGACCTGTCAGTAATCCACAGAGCAGACCTGTCAGTAATCTACAGAGCAGACCTGTCAGTAATCTACAGAGCAGACCTGTCAGTAATCCACAGAGCAGACCTGTCAGTAATCTACAGAGCAGACCTGTCAGTAATCTACAGAGCAGACCTGTCAGTAATCCACAGAGCAGACCTGTCAGTAATCCACAGAGCAGACCTGTCAGTAATCTACAGAGCAGACCTGTCAGTAATCTACAGAGCAGACCTAATAGCATTCATTACTCTCAATGGGCTAGTCTGTGAGGAGAACACACACATTAACATCCCACACACAGTATATTCTCCCCCAATGTGGTCTGTCCTCCTCATGATCCACGGACCCCCACCAGGTGAGGATGTTCCTGAGCTGGATCTGCTGAGTCCCGGGGCTGTGCCGGTCGAGTGTCTGATACCCAGAGAAGATAGCCTGGGTCGACTTCCCAGAGAAGACAGTTCCTCTTCCAGTCTGAGTCGACTTCCCAGAGAAGACAGTTCCTCCTCCAGCCTGGGTCGACTTCCCAGAGAAGACAGTTCCTCTTCCAGTCTGAGTCGACTTCCCAGAGAAGACAGTTCCTCCTCCATAGTGATCAGGATTTCAGAGGAGGAGAGACAGAAGTACGAGGAGGAAATACGCAAACTCTACAGACAGCTGGATGACAAGGTCAGAGTTCAGACACACAAGGAAACTTGCTTGTGAAGTTTGTGTTTGATATGACATAAATGGAGTGTGTTTGTCTCTGATGGAGATGCATGATGAACAGTTTTACCCATAAGGCTCTGTACAACATAACTGTTTTTTTGTGTGTGTGTGTGATTGTGTGTGTGTGTGTGTGTGTGTGTGTGTGTGTGTGTGTGTGTGTGTGTGTGTGTGTGTGTGTGTGTGTGTGTGTGTGTGTGTGTGTGTGTGTGTGTGTGTGTGTGTGTGTGTGTGTGTGTGTGTGTGTGTGTGTGTGTGTGTCTACACAGGACGATGAGATCAACCAACAGAGTCAGCTGGTAGAGAAGCTTAAGGAACAGATGCTGGACCAGGAAGAGGTAGAAGACATTATCTTTATTTCCTCATCTATCTTCCTCTATCTCTCTGCAGTATCTTCCTCTATCTCTCTGCAGTATCTTCCTCTATCTCTCTATCTTCCTCTATTTCTCTGCAGTATCTTCCTCTATCTCTCTACAGTATCTTCCTCTATTTCATCATCTATCTTCCTCTATCTCTCTACAGTATCTTCCTCTATCTCTCTCTCTTCCTCAATCCCTCCAGAGGAAAAGGTACAGTAGAAGACTGTGTTTATTTTCTCTCTCTCTCTCTCTCTCTCTCTCTCTCTCTCTCTCTCTCTCTCTCTCTCTCTCTCTCTCTCTCTCTCTCTCTCTCTCTCTCTCTCTCTCTCTCTCTCTCTCTCTCTCTCTCTCTCTACAATTGTCATATTATGTATATATACAGTGTTGTAACAAATGGTACAAATAGTTAAAGTACAAAAGGGAAAATAAATAAACATAAATATGGGTTGTATTTACAATGCTGTTTGTTGTTCAGTGGTTGACCTTTTCTTGTGACAACAGGTCACAAATCATGCTACTGTGATGGCACACTGTGATATTTCACCCAGTAGATATGGGAGTTTATCAAAATCGGGTTTGTTTTCGAATTCTTTGTGGGTCTGTGTAATCTGAGGGAAATATGCGTCTCTAATATGGTCATACATTAGGCATTAGGTTAGGAAGTGCAGCTCAGTTTCCACCTCATTTTGTGGGCAGTGTGCACATAGCCTGTCTTTTCTTGAGAGCCAGGTCTGCCTACGGCGACCTTTCTCAATAGCAAGGCTATGCTCACTGAGTCTGTACATAGTCAAAGCTTTTCTTAAGTTTGGGTCAGTCACAGTGGTCAGGTATTCTGCCACTGTGTACTCTCTGTTTAGGGCCAAATAGCATTCTAGTTTGCTCTGATTTTTTGTTAATTCTTTCCAATGTGTCAAGTAATTATCTTTTTGTTTTCTCATGATTTGGTTGGGTCTAATTGTGTTGCTGTCCTGGGGCTCTGTGGGGTCTGTTTGTGTTTGTGAACAGAGCCCCAGGACCAGCTTGCTTAGGGGACTCTTCTCCAAGTTCATCTCTCTGAAGGTGATGGCTTTGTTATGGAAGGTTTGGGAATCGCTTCCTTTGAGGTGGTTGTAGAATTTAACGTCTCTTTTCTAGATTTTGATCATTTGAGGGTATCGGCCTAATTCTGCTCTGCGTGCATTATTTGGTGTTCTACGTTGTACACAGACGATATTTTTAGCAGAATTCTGCATGCAGAGTCTCAATTTTGTGTTTGTCCCATTTTGTGAAGTCTTGGTTGGTGAGCGGAACCCAGACCTCACAACCATAAAGGGCAATGGGTTCTATAACTGATTCAAGTATTTTTTAACCAGATCCTAATTGGTATTTCAAATTTTATGTTCCTTTTGATGGCATAGAATGTCCTTCTTGCCTTGTCTCTGAGATCGTTCACAGCTTTGTGGAAGTTACTTGTGGCGCTGATGTTTAGGCCAAGGTGTGTATAGTTTTTTTGTGTGCTCTAGGGCAACGGTGTCTAGATGGAATTTGTATTTGTGGTCCTGGCAACTGGACCTTTTTTGGAACACCATTATTTTGGTCTTACTGAGATTTACTGTCAGAGCCCAGGTCTGGCAGAATATGTACAGAAGATCTAGGTGCTGCTGTAGGACCTCCTTGTTGGTGACAGACCAACAGACCTCTCTCTCTCTCTCTCTCTCTCTCTCTCTCTCTCTCTCTCTCTCTCTCTCTCTCTCTAAATTGGCCATTTTATGACGGTTGTAAATACCTGCAGGAACGCTCTCTGTTCCACTCTGCAGAATTGGAAGTTAAGAATCCCTTTGGTACAACAGAGAGAGATTTTGTAGTACTGTGACATCCAAGATTGGATAAGGAAACAATATTTCTGTAATCCAAACATTTGGAATGGTCCGTGGGTATTTTTTTAACCTTTATTTAACTAGGCAAGTCAGTAAGAACAAATTCTTATTTTCAATGACGGTCTAGGAACAGTGGGTTAACTGCCTTGTTCAGGGGTAGAACGACAGATTTGTACCTTGTCAGCTCGGGGATTCAAACTTGCAACCTTTCGGTTACTAGCCCAACGCTCTAACCACTAGGCTACCCTACCGCCCCATTTAAAGAACAATCCTGTGGAATTCATTATGATTTGGTGATGTCATTAAAGACTGTAGAAAAACATAACTGTATCTCTGAAAACATTTCCCAGTTGTCAGGTTTACTTCTAAATGTTGTGGAATTTATAGGATTAAATATGAATCTATTTGTGAGAAGATGAAATGTGATGTTAGCCTTCTAAATGAGTAAATAAAAAATCATATAAAAGTTATACCCAGTAAGTGACCACGCCCACGTGAGCACAGATATTATGTAGACGTACATAAAACCCCTCGTGAAGAATTAACATATTAGACCAAGCAGGTGGACGGTGTTGAACCGGACGTCATGAATGATTAGACTCTACCAGACCAGAAAAAACATGGAGCGTGCCTGCACATTGAAATGGTAGGAATTTAAATCTCTAGAGACCAGTACATTGTCGGGTTTCTACGGGCGTGTAAATTGGTTCTAGCTCTACATTAGACCAGCGTGACCGACAGCGTTAGATCTGAAAGGTACGAAATGGTTAGAAACTCTGAAACTCTCTCTCTCGAAGAAGAAGAAGAAGAAGAAGAAGACTAAACAGGAACATTCAGCTGTTTAAGTACTCTAGTCTAGTAAACTCTACAGAGAACCACCGGGTGGTACTCTGAAAGATCCATTTTAACGAACACTTCCTCTGGAAGAACCGGTTTTACAGACACTCCGAGACAGAGAAGGTACAGCTACAAAGGACAAAGTGACCTCTGGTGGACAACCAGAGATTTACAAAACCAGAGACTTTCTGTTGAATTACTCCCCGTAGATGGATCGAGTGTTTTCAACAGAGACAGCAAAGACATACACACGTAAATATGTACATTGCAATTCTTTCGAATGAGCAGCCGTTCATGTGCAAAGTATTTGCATTTCCATGAGCATAGTTATCAGCTGTACGATAGTGGAATTCCTTTGTCTCTCCCTTTCTTTCTCTTTTGAGTCCGCCATTTGTGTAACAAGCCGTCATATCGGTTTAGTCCACTAGGGACTTTTCATTGCTTAGTAATCAATGTGTAAGCTATCCTGTTTGTGTGTTTATGTAATTCTGTGTGATTAGTTAGTTAGTAATTAATTAATTAATTAAGCCAATTTGTATATCGCTGATGCATAATTTATGCGGGGGTTCGTGCAGATATCCAATAATTTTTTGCAACATTCATAATGAGACTGATAAGGTAAATAAGAATAAATGAATTGACTGTGACTGTTGCAAGATATATTTTTATATCTTTAGAGTTTATTCGGGAGATAGTAACTCGTTAAATAACTTTGTGGTGCCCCAGATTACTACTTAATTAATTGTTATATTATTAATTTAATTGCGTAATAATTGAACGTGGTATGTCATTATTTTATAAAATAACAAACACATTAATGATATTCACGACATAACACTCTCCCAGGTTGTAATGAATAGAAAAAGGTGTAGATTCACACGCAGTGTGCGGCAGATGTTTATTAAGCCTTCGCAGAAGGCAGGAATCGTGGTCGCAGGCAATGGTCAAACACAGGTAGGCAGTCAAAAACAAACAATACCTCACAACCATACAAACAGAAAGATCTGGACTAAATCGGGAGCTGATGAGACCAGGTGAGAAACCAACACAGGTGAAATCAATGAACAAAAATGAAAGACAGGTCTACGTTCCAGAACACAAAGAAACAGGGCTACGTTACAGAACACAAAGAAACAGGGCTACGTTCCAGAACACAAAGAAACAGGGCAACGTTCCAGAACACAAAGAAACAGGGCTACGTTCCAGAACACAAAGAAACAGGGCTACGTTACAGAACATAAAGAAACAGGGCAACGTTCCAGAACACAAAGAAACAGGACTACGTTCCAGAACACAAAGAAACAGGGCTACGTTCTAGAACATAAAGAAACAGGGCAACGTTCCAGAACACAAAGAAACAGGGCTACGTTCCAGAACACAAAGAAACAGGGCTACGTTCCAGAACACAAAGAAACAGGGCTACGTTCCAGAACACAAAGAAACAGGGCCACGTTCCAGAACACAAAGAAACACGGCTACGTTCCAGAACACAAAGAAACAGGGCTACGTTCCAGAACACAAAGAAACAGGGCTTCGTTCCAGAACACAAAGAAACAGGGCTACGTTCCAGAACACAAAGAAACAGGGCTACGTTCCAGAACACAAAGAAACAGGGCTACGTTCCAGAACACAAAGAAACAGGGCTACATTCCAGAACACAAAGAAACAGGGCTACGTTCCAGAACACAAAGAAACAGGGCTACGTTCCAGAACACAAAGAAACAGGGCTACGTTCCAGAACACAAAGAAAAAGAACACATGAAAAGCCGAACAGAACCTTACACAGCTCCTTGCCTCATCCCGTGGGGACAGTGAGAAGGTGTCTGGGGAGCTGGGTTTTGTCTGACGGTGCTGTCTGTTTCTCTGTTTCTCTGTTTCTCTGTTTCTCTCCCAGCTCCTTGCCTCGTCCCGTGGGGACAGTGAGAAGGTGTCTGGGGACCTTGGCAGGCTGCAGATGGAGAGTGAGGTTGCCAAGGCGGAGGTCAGGGAGGTTCTGCAGGCCTTGGAGGAGCTGGCTGTTAACTACGATCAGAAGAGCCAGGAGGTAGAGGACAAGAGTCTGCAGAACAAACTACTGGCTGAGGAACTGGCCAAGAAAATGGTAGACTATACCTCTATACCTTTATTCCCTGTGAAAATAATTAAAATTAAAATCCATCCATCCATCTGTTCATCCATCCGTTCATCCGTTCATCCATCCATCAATATCCATCCATCCATCCATCTATTGGTGATTCTATGGTAGCTGTCTCTGCTCCCTCTGTGCTCCCTCTCTGCTCCCTCTCTGCTCCCTCTCTGCTCCCTCCCTCCCCTTCTTTACTCCTTTGATGGGTGTCTGTATCTGGGGGTTTGGGAGAAATGAAAAATACTAATAATGTCTTCTTCTTCTTCTTCTTCTTCTTTCCCCCCAGGCCCACCTGATGCGTATTGAGGCGGAGTTGTGTCGTCTACAGGAAGTGAGCGGTCATCAGAGGAAACGCATCGCTGAGGTTCTCAACGGCCTGATGAGGGACCTTTCTGAGTTCAGCGCCATCGTGGGCAACAAGGACATCAAACTGGTCAGTACCAGTTATACTTTTGGAACTTCTGTGAGTATAATGTTTACTATTAGTTTTTGATTGTTTATTTCACTTTTGCTTATTATCTATTTCACTTGCTTTGGCAATGTTAACATATGTTTTCCATGCCAATAAAGCCCTTAAATAGAAATTTAATTTAATTGAGAGAGAGAGAGAGAGAGAGAGAGAGAGAGAGAGAGAGAGAGAGAGAGAGAGAGAGAGAGAGAGAGAGATGGATGCTCTCTCTCTCGTTCTCTCCAGCTCTCTCTTTTTTTTCCTCTGTCCCCACTCTCTGTCTCTCAAATTCAAAAAGGTCATTATTGGCATGGAGAGTGTAGCCATATACACTGCTCAAAAAAATAAAGGGAACACTTAAACAACACAATGTAACTCCAAGTCAATCACACTTCTGTGAAATCAAACTGTCCACTTAGGAAGCAATACTGATTGACAATAAATTTCACATGCTGTTGTGCAAATGGAATAGACAAAAGGTGGAAATTATAGGCAATTAGCAAGACTCCCCCAATAAAGGAGTGGTTCTGCAGGTGGTGACTACAGACCACTTCTCAGTTCCTATGCTTCCTGGCTGATGTTTTGGTCACTTTTGAATGCTGGCGGTGCTTTCACTCTAGTGGTAGCATGAGCCGGAGTCTACAACCCACACAAGTGGCTCAGGTAGTGCAGCTCATCCAGGATGGCACATCAATGCGAGCTGTGGCAAGAAGGTTTGCTGTGTCTGTCAGCGTAGTGTCCAGAGCATGGAGGCGCTACCAGGAGACAGGCCAGTACATCAGGAGACGTGGAGGAGGCCGTAGGAGGGCAACAACCCAGCAGCAGGACCGCTACCTCCGCCTTTGTGCAAGGAGGAGCAGGAGGAGCACTGCCAGAGCCCTGCAAAATGACCTCCAGCAGGCCACAAATGTGCATGTGTCTGCTCAAACGGTCAGAAACAGACTCCATGAGGATGGTATGAGGGCCCGACGTCCACAGGTGGGGGTTGTGCTTACAGCCCAACACCGTGCAGGACGTTTGGCATTTGCCAGAGAACACCAAGATTGGCAAATTCGCCACTGGCGCCCTGTGCTCTTCACAGATGAAAGCAGGTTCACACGCACATGTGACAGACGTGACAGAGTCTGGAGACGCCGTGGAGAACGTTCTGCTGCCTGCAACATCCTCCAGCATGACCGGTTTGGCGGTGGGTCAGTCATGGTGTGGGGTGGCATTTCTTTGGGGGGCCGCACAGCCCTCCATGTGCTCGCCAGAGGTAGCCTGACTGCCATTAGGTACCGAGATGAGATCCTCAGACCCCTTGTGAGACCATATGCTGGTGCGGTTGGCCCTGGGTTCCTCCTAATGCAAGACAATGCTAGACCTCATGTGGCTGGAGTGTGTCAGCAGTTCCTGCAAGAGGAAGGCATTGATGCTATGGACTGGCCCGCCCATTCCCCAGACCTGAATCCAATTGAGCACATCTGGGACATCATGTCTCGCTCCATCCACCAACGCCACGTTGCACCACAGACTGTCCAGGAGTTGGCGGATGCTTTAGTCCAGGTCTGGGAGGAGATCCCTCAGGAGACCATCCGCCACCTCATCAGGAGCATGCCCAGGCGTTGTAGGGAGGTCATACAGGCACCTGGAGGCCACACACACTACTGAGCCTCATTTTGACTTGTTTTAATTAAGGACATTACATCAAAGTTGGATCAGCCTGTAGTGTGGTTTTCCACTTTAATTTTGAGTGTGACTCCAAATCCAGACCTCCATGGGTTGATAAATTTGATTTCATTTTTGTGTGATTTTGTTGTCAGCACATTCAACTATGTAAAGAAAAAAGTATTTAATAAGAATATTTCATTCATTCAGATCTAGGATGTGTTATTTTAGTGTTCCCTTTATTTTTTTGAGCAGTGTATGTTGCCAATGCGAACATACAGGAACATATTGCATCAATGAAAATTGTAATCTGTCCCTCTCCTCCCCTCCTAGCCGATGGAGATAACGGGGGCTATCGAGGAGGAGTTTACAGTAGCTCGTCTCTACATCAGTAAGATTAAGTCAGAGGTCAAGTCCATGGTGAAACGCTGTAGGCAGCTAGAGAACCTACAGATGGAGTGTCATAGGAAGATGGAGGAGACTGGAAGAGAGCTGTCCTCTTGCCAACTACTCATCTCACAGGTGACCGAATATGATTACCAATAGTACATTTTAGTATGCACAAGGGGTAGGGCGAGAGAGAGAGAGAGAGAGAGAGAGAGAGAGAGAGAGAGAGAGAGAGAGAGAGAGAGAGAGAGAGAGAGAGAGAGAGAGAGAGAGAGAGAGAGAGAGAGAGAGAGAGAGAGAGAGAGAGAGAGAGAGAGAGAGAGAGAGAGAGAGAGAGAGAGAGAGAGAGAGACTAAATGTCAGTGGGTATAGAAGTCTGAATGTACACTTCAGTTTATTGTGGAGAGTAATTTGTAGTGGAAAGCTAATTTACACTGATAGCAAATGTGATGAAGTTATTTTGCGGTTGATTCCCATTGGTCCCAACATTGGTACTAACATTGGTCCCAACATTGGTCCCAACATTGGTACCAACATTGGTCCTAACATTGGTACTAACATTGGTACTAACATTGGTACTAACATTGGTCCAACATTGGTACTAACATTGGTACTAACATTGGTACTAACATTGGTACTAACATTGGTCCCAACATTGGTACTAACATTGGTACTAACATTGGTACTAACATTGGTCCCAACATTGGTACTAACATTGGTACTAACATTGGTACTAACATTGGTACTAACATTGGTACTAACATTGGTCCAACATTGGTACTAACATTGGTACTAACATTGGTCCTAACATTGGTACTAACATTGGTCCCAACATTGGTACTAACATTGGTCCCAACATTGGTACTAACATTGGTACTAACATTGGTACTAACATTGGTACTAACATTGGTCCAACATTGGTACTAACATTGGTACTAACATTGGTCCCAACATTGGTACTAACATTGGTCCCAACATTGGTCCCAACATTGGTCCTAACATTGGTACCAACATTGGTACTAACATTGGTACTAACATTGGTACTAACATTGGTACTAACATTGGTCCCAACATTGGTCCCAACATTGGTCCCAACATTGGTCCTAACATTGGTACTAACATTGGTACTAACATTGGTCCCAACATTGGTACTAACATTGGTACTAACATTGGTACTAACATTGGTACTAACATTGGTACTAACATTGGTCCCAACATTGGTCCCAACATTGGTACTAACATTGGTACTAACATTGGTCCCAACATTGGTCCCAACATTGGTCCCAACATTGGTCCCAACATTGGTACCAACATTGGTCCTAACATTGGTACTAACATTGGTACTAACATTGGTCCCAACATTGGTCCCAACATTGGTCCCAACATTGGTACCAACATTGGTCCTAACATTGGTACTAACATTGGTACTAACATTGGTACTAACATTGGTACTAACATTGGTACTAACATTGGTCCAACATTGGTACTAACATTGGTACTAACATTGGTACTAACATTGGTCCCAACATTGGTACTAACATTGGTACCAACATTGGTACTAACATTGGTACCAACATTGGTACTAACATTGGTACTAACATTGGTACTAACATTGGTCCCAACATTGGTCCCAACATTGGTACCAACATTGGTACTAACATTGGTCCCAACATTGGTACTAACATTGGTACTAACATTGGTACTAACATTGGTACTAACATTGGTACTAACATTGGTACTAACATTGGTCCCAACATTGGTACTAACATTGGTACTAACATTGGTACCAACATTGGTACTAACATTGGTCCTAACATTGGTCCCAACATTGGTACTAACATTGGTCCCAACATTGGTACTAACATTGGTACTAACATTGGTACCAACATTGGTACTAACATTGGTACTAACATTGGTACTAACATTGGTACTAACATTGGTACTAACATTGGTCCCAACATTGGTACTAACATTGGTCCCAACATTGGTACTAACATTGGTCCCAACATTGGTACTAACATTGGTACTAACATTGGTACTAACATTGGTCCCAACATTGGTACTAACATTGGTACTAACATTGGTACTAACATTGGTCCCAACATTGGTACTAACATTGGTACTAACATTTTTACTAACATTGGTCCCAACATTGGTACTAACATTGGTCCAACATTGGTCCCAACATTGGTCCCAACATTGGTACTAACATTGGTACTAACATTGGTACTAACATTGGTACTAACATTGGTACTAACATTGGTACTAACATTGGTCCCAACATTGGTACTAACATTGGTACTAACATTGTGTGTGCAGCACGAGGCGAAGATCTGCTCTCTGACAGAGTACATTCAGAAGGTGGAGCAGAAGAAGAGACAACTGGAGGAGAACGTTGACTCTCTGAATGAAGAACTGGACAAACTGCAGGCCCAAGGTATAACAATACAATACACTATAACACTCAAAAACAACTCTGCATTTTTTTTCATTTTTCCCCCTAATCGGGGACTGAATTAGACCTGGGAGACCAGGCAGGTGAAATTAATGATCAGGTAGAACAGAAAACGAGCCGGCTCCGGACCTCGTAGGGTCAGAGTTGTAATACCCCTGCTCTATAACAACACAGGATAACTATGACTCTCTGAGTGAAGAACTGGCCAACCTCCAGGTGCAAGGTAAAACTCCGGGCCCATGGTACCTGGCTCAATGACTCACACTACAAAAGTGTAGCACAGTGTGACCAGCGAAGGTGAAATTAGGGGTGGCATGCACCCCAAAAAATCTGAGAGGGCACAAAGTACGTGAGGATGCCTGGGGGTGGTCCGGAGGGGGGCTCGACCCCACCCCCCCTTCCATAAATTGGAGAATTTAGCATTTTTCAAACAACTGAAACAGCATCTTCCTTTAATCTCTTCATTATGATTTTTTTAATGTAAAAAAATAAGTGTATTTTTCTGCATATTTAAGCATATCTCTTGAGCTGTCTGTATCCTCCTGGCTGATGATTTTTTTGAAAGAAAATAAATATGCTGGCATGCCAACTAAGATAGTTAGACATGCCAGCTAAGGTAGTTAGACATGCCAGCTAAGATAGTTAGACATGCCAGCTAAGATAGTTAGACATGCCAGCTAAGATAGTTAGACATGCTAGCTAAGATAGTTAGACATGCCAGCTAAGATAGTTAGACATGCCAGCTAAGATAGTTAGACATGCTAGCTAAGATAGTTAGACATGCCAGCTAAGATAGTTAGACATGCTAGCTAAGATAGTTAGACATGCCAGCTAAGATAGTTAGACATGCCAGCTAAGATAGTTAGACATGCCAGCTAAGATAGTTAGACATGCCAGCTAAGATAGTTAGACATGCCAGCTAAGATAGTTAGACATGCCAGCTAAGATAGTTAGGCATGCCAGCTAAGATAGTTAGACATGCCAGCTAAGATAGTTAGACATGCCAGCTAAGATAGTTAGGCATGCCAGCTAAGATAGTTAGACATGCCAGCTAAGATAGTTAGGCATGCCAGCTAAGATAGTTAGACATGACAGCTAAGATAGTTAGACATGCCAGCTACTCTAACTTGATTGATATCCTGAAAGGGCTTCTGGGTATCTAGTTATGAGTTTGGGAACCTATTTGGGCTAGCTAAAGCCAACTTCAAAAACCATTTATATTCGATTTTTTTTATAAAAATTGCAAATCTGAGGTGGCACGTGCTCCTGTGCTCCTGTGCCCCTGTGCTCCTGTGCCCCTGTGCTCCTGTGCCCCTGTGCCCCTGTGATCCTGTGCTCCTGTGCCCCTGTGCCACTTAGGGGCATGACACCTCAGGTTGAAATGACCAGCTTTGGCGTACACTAAAATGCAATGTGTGTGTGTGTGTCTGTGTTTCAGAGAGCATGTCAGCAGGGACAAAGGGAGAGAATCAGACAGACGTTGAGGAGTCTGCTGATGTCAAGGTAACCTGGTTACAGACTGTGGGGTGGGGAGGATCCCGTTTATCACAGAGACTTATTGGTAATGTGAGTGTGTGTTTTCCCCTGTCTTTCTCCCTGTCTCAGAGGGCTCCAGAGCAACAGATGGAGGCTCACCGTGAGACGCACCACAAGCAGCTGGGACGTCTCCGAGATGACATCAACGAGAAACAGAAGATCATTGACGACCTCACTGAGTCAGTACCTCTCTCCCACTCGCTCATCTCCCTTTCAATGAGTCAGTACCTCTCTCCTCTCCCTTTCACTGAGTCAGTACCTCTCTCCCACTCGCTCATCTCCCTTTCACTGAGTCAGTACCTCTCTCCCACTCTCTCCTCTCTCTTTCACTGAGTCAGTACCTCTCTCCCCCTCTCTCCTCTCCCTTTCACTGAGTCAGTACCTCTCTCCCCCTCTCTCCTCTCCCTTTCACTGAGTCAGTACCTCTCTCCCCCTCTCTCCTCTCCCTTTCACTGAGTCAGTACCTCTCTCCCCCTCTCTCCTCTCCCTTTCACTGAGTCAGTACCTCTCTCCCCCTCTCTCCTCTCCCTTTCACTGAGTCAGTACCTCTCTCCCCTTCTCTCCTCTCCCTTTCACTGAGTCAGTACCTCTCTCCCCCTCTCTCCTCTCCCTTTCACTGAGTCAGTACCTCTCTCCCACTCTCTCCTCTCCCTTTCACTGAGTCAGTACCTCTCTCCCCCTCTCTCATCTCCCTTTCACTGAGTCAGTACCTCTCTCCCCCTCTCTCCTCTCTCTTTCACTGAGTCAGTACCTCTCTCCCCCTCTCTCATCTCCCTTTCACTGAGTCAGTACCTCTCTCCCCCTCTCTCCTCTCTCTTTCACTGAGTCAGTACCTCTCTCCCACTCTCTCCTCGCTCTTTCACTGAGTCAGTACCTCTCTCCCACTCGCTCATCTCCCTTTCACTGAGTCAGTACCTCTCTCCCACTCGCTCATCTCCCTTTCACTGAGTCAGTACCTTTCTCCCACTCTCTCCTCTCTCTTTCACTGAGTCAGTACCTCTCTCCCACTCGCTCATCTCCCTTTCACTGAGTCAGTACCTCTCTCCCCCTCTCTCATCTCCCTTTCACTGAGTCAGTACCTCTCTCATCTCCCTTTCACTGAGTCAGTACCTCTCTCGTCTCCCTTTCACTGAGTCAGTACCTCTCTCCCACTCGCTCATCTCCCTTTCACTGAGTCAGTACCTCTCTTCCCCGCTCTCCTCTCCCTTTCACTGAGTCAGTACCTCTCTCCCCTCTCTCCTCTCCCTTTCACTGAGTCAGTACCTCTCTCCCACTCGCTCATCTCCCTTTCACTGAGTCAGTACCTCTCTCCCCCGCTCTCCTCTCTCTTTCACTGAGTCAGTACCTCTCTCCCCCTCTCTCATCTCCCTTTCACTGAGTCAGTACCTCTCTCCCCCTCTCTCATCTCCCTTTCACTGAGTCAGTACCTCTCTCCCACTCGCTCATCTCCCTTTCACTGAGTCAGTACCTCTCTCCCACTCGCTCATCTCCCTTTCACTGAGTCAGTACCTCTCTCCCCCGCTCTCCTCTCCCTTTCACTGAGTCAGTACCTCTCTCCCACTCGCTCATCTCCCTTTCACTGAGTCAGTACCTCTCTCCTCTCCCTTTCACTGAGTCAGTACCTCTCTCCCACTCTCATCTCCCTTTCAATGAGTCAATACCTCTCTCTCCTCTCCCTTTCACTGAGTCAGTACCTCTCTCCCCCTCTCTCATCTCTCATCTCCCTTTCACTGAGTCAGTACCTCTCTCTCCTCTCTCCTCTCCCTATTTTCTTCTTACCCTTCATTTCCCTCTTGTTGTAATTCTATGCTATATTTCAGTGTCACCTGGAACCAGCATCTGTAACATCTTTGTGTAATCTTTGCACCCAGAACCAAATCTCTGCTCTCTGATTAATCGCTGCTGTCACAAGAGAGTGTGACAACCTCACTGAGTCAGTACCTTCATGATATCTGCCATTTATCAGACGCTTTTATCCAAAGCAACGTACAGTTAGTTATGTATGTAAAAAAAAAAAAATATGGGTGGCCCCAGCGGGAATCGAACCCACAATCATGCTCTACCAACTGAGCCAGACAGGACCATCCCTCTCACTGTCATCCACTACCTGCTCTCCTTGTCATACTGTGTCATGCTGTGCATCCGTACTGCCGTGTGGGTCCAAATCCGTACTGCAGTGTGGGTCCCAATCCGTACTGCAGTGTGGGTCCCAATCCGTACTGCAGTGTGGGTCCCAATCCGTACTGCCGTGTGGGTCCCAATCCGTACTGCCGTGTGGGTCCCAATCTGTACTGCCGTGTGGGTCCCAATCCGTACTGCCGTGTGGGTCCCAATCCGTACTGCAGTGTGGGTCCCAATCCGTACTGCCGTGTGGGTCCCAATACGCACTGCAGTGTGGGTCCCAATACGTACTGCCGTGTGGGTCCCAATACGTACTGCAGTGCAGTTCTCTCCCTCTTTCCCCCTCCCTCTCCATTTCCCTCCATCTGTACATGGCAGCCAACATTGGGCATAAAACGTCTGTACATAAAACGGTCTCTATAGTTAACACCAGACTGTCTCTATAGTTACCCTGTTGTCTATTAACACCAGACTGTCTCTATAGTTCCCCTGTTGTCTATTAACACCAGACGGTCTCTATAGTTACCCTGTTGTCTATTTACACCAGACTGTCTCTATAGTTACCCTGTTGTCTATTAACACCAGACTGTCTCTATAGTTACCCTGTTGTCTATTAACACCAGACTGTCTCTATAGTTACCCTGTTGTCTATTAACACCAGACTGTCTCTATAGTTACCCTGTTGTCTACTAACACCAGGCTGTCTCTATAGTTACCCTGTTGTCTATTAACACCAGACTGTCTCTATAGTTACCCTGTTGTCTATTAACACCAGACTGTCTCTATAGTTACCCTGTTGTCTATTAACACCAGACTGTCTCTATAGTTACCCTGTTGTCTATTAACACCAGACTGTCTCTATAGTTACCCTGTTGTCTATTAACACCAGACTGTCTCTATAGTTACCCTGTTGTCTATTAACACCAGACTGTCTCTATAGTTACCCTGTTGTCTATTAACACCAGACTGTCTCTATAGTTACCCTGTTGTCTATTAACACCAGACTGTCTCTATAGTTACCCTGTTGTCTATTAACACCAGACTGTCTCTATAGTTACCCTGTTGTCTATTAACACCAGACTGTTTCTATAGTTACCCTGTTGTCTATTAACACCAGACTGTCTCTATAGTTACCCTGTTGTCTATTAACACCAGACTGTCTCTATAGTTACCCTGTTGTCTATTAACACCAGACTGTCTCTATAGTTACCCTGTTGTCTATTAACACCAGACCGTCTCTATAGTTACCCTGTTGTCTATTAACACCAGACTGTCTCTATAGTTACCCTGTTGTCTATTAACACCAGACTGTCTCTATAGTTACCCTGTTGTCTATTAACACCAGACTGTCTCTATAGTTACCCTGTTGTCTATTAACACCAGACTGTCTCTATAGTTACCCTGTTGTCTACTAACACCAGGCTGTCTCTATAGTTACCCTGTTGTCTATTTACACCAGACTGTCTCTATAGTTACCCTGTTGTCTATTAACCCCAGACTGTCTCTATAGTTACCCTGTTGTCTATTTACACCAGACTGTCTCTATAGTTACCCTGTTGTCTATTAACACCAGACTGTCTCTATAGTTACCCTGTTGTCTATTAACACCAGACTGTCTCTATAGTTACCCTGTTGTCTATTAACACCAGACTGTCTCTATAGTTACCCTGTTGTCTATTAACACCAGACCGTCTCTATAGTTACCCTGTTGTCTATTAACACCAGACCGTCTCTATAGTTACCCTGTTGTCTATTAACACCAGACTGTCTCTATAGTTACCCTGTTGTCTATTAACACCAGACTGTCTCTATAGTTACCCTGTTGTCTATTTACACCAGACTGTCTCTTTCTAGTCGTAACTATCGTCTTCATCTGGAGTTGGAGCATCTGAGGGGCGACTTTGACCGTCTCATGAGACAGGAGCACCAGAAGAGCCTGCAACTGGAGGAGCTGACGTTAGTCACACACACACACACACACACACACACACACACACACACACACACACACACACACACACACACACACACACACACACACACACACACACACACACACACACACACACTGTAGCAGGCTAAAGGGGTGGTGTTTCCACGTCACCAAGTTAAATAACCAAACACGCACACGAAGCACAACTAGAATACAAATGGGGTAATTTATTTACGGAGATTTGCACATTGTGGGAAAGGGGGGGATATTCAGCAACCAGTTCACAGTCCACAATCCGTTCTCGTTGTCCGTTCCGTTCTCCAGGGGTAATCCTAAAACTCGGGTCCTCAGCCAAACCGGTTCAATACACAGTGGGGGTAATCAGACAGATAATTCTCTCTCTTCTCACACTCTCCATAATACACCTTTCCCTCTCAGTCCTCTTCTTGTTTGTGCAGCCCACTTCCTCTTTTATCCCCAAGTACTCCATGGCTTAACGATCCACAGCCTCGCCTCGTTGTGGACGGAAGTCCATATAAGGCTCTGTAACCAGCGGGCTGCAAGATATCTCCCTTCAAACACCACTCCCCTCACCTCTCCCTGCCATCTGCCACAACACACACACGCACGCACGCACGCACGCACACACACACACACACACACACACACACACACACACACACACACACACACACACACACACACACACACACACACACACACACACACACACACACACACACACACACACACACACACACACACACACACACACACACACACACACCGTCTCATGAGTCAGGAGCACCACAACAGCCGGAGGAGCTGAGTCCCAAACCGCTTCCTAGTCCCTACCCTTCCTCCTTAATTCTAAAGGGATTTTTAATTGACACGTGCAAGCCGGACAATTTACTTGAACTTTGAGGACAGTGGCGTTGACCCCAAAGTGTTGCGGCACACATCACTTAGCTTGGTGCAGACGATTAGCTGGGAGCAATGGCTCCTTCAAACGCCTCTCAAGTCAAACCCTCTTCAATTTTAGATGTTTGCAGAGCATCCACCATGTTATTAATCCACCATGTTATTAATCCACCATATTATTATTCCACCATGTTATTATTCCACCATGTTATTATTCCACCATATTATTATTCCACCATGTTATTATTCCACCATGTTATTATTCCACCATGTTATTATTCCACCATGTTATTATTCCACCATGTTATTATTCTACCATGTTATTATTCCACCATGTTATTAATCCACCATATTATTATTCCACCATGTTATTATTCCACCATGTTATTATTCCACCATGTTATTATTCCACCATGTTATTATTCCACCATGTTATTATTCTACCATGTTATTATTCCACCATGTTATTATTCTACCATGTTATTATTCCACCATGTTATTATTCCACCATGTTATTATTCCACCATATTATTATTCCACCATGTTATTATTCCACCATGTTATTATTCCACCATGTTATTATTCCACCATGTTATTATTCCACCATGTTATTATTCCACCATATTATTATTCCACCATGTTATTATTCCACCATGTTATTATTCCACCATATTATTATTATTATTCCACCACATTATTATTATTCCACCATGTTATTATTCCACCATATTATTATTCCACCATATTATTATTCTACCATGTTATTATTCCACCATGTTATTATTCCACCATGTTATTATTCCACCATGTTATTATTCCACCATATTATTATTATTCCACCACATTATTATTATTCCACCATGTTATTATTCTACCATGTTATTATTCCACCATGTTATTATTCCACCATGTTATTATTCTACCATGTTATTATTCCACCACATTATTATTATTCCACCATGTTATTATTCCACCATGTTATTATTCCACCATATTATTATTATTATTATTCCACCACATTATTATTATTCCACCATGTTATTATTCCACCATGTTATTATTCCACCATATTATTATTATTATTATTCCACCACATTATTATTATTCCACCATGTTATTATTCCACCATGTTATTATTCCACCATATTATTATTATTATTATTCCACCACATTATTATTATTCTACCATGTTATTATTCTACCATGTTATTAATCTATTATTAGACTCTGAACATTCTCTGGGCTAAACAAACTATAAAAATAAATGTGTAGTAGCAGCCTAATGAATATGTCTACTTTACATCTAAACACAGCACGAATGCATGTATTCATGTCAAGTGGTACTGAATCTGTTTTATATATTTATGTTTTTGCTCTTTAACTCTGTATCCCCAGGTTTCTTCATGAACGCCACGAGCAGTCTAAGCAGGACCTTAAAGGGCTGGAGGAGACTGTCGTAAGTATATCTGTCTCTCCCTCTTTCAATCTATCTCTCTCGCTCTCCCTCTCTCTCACTCTCTCTCTCTCCCCCCTCTCTCTCTCTTCCTTCCTTCCTCCCTCCCTCTCTCTGTCTCACTCTGTCGCTATCTCTCTCTCTCTCTCTGTCTCTTTCTCTCTCTTGGTCTCTTCCACCATCTCTTTCTGACATTCAGTTGAATCCACTGTAGGATAATTTGACCACGACCCATTAATGTACCTCTCCCTCACTTTCTCTCACTTTCTCTCTCTCTCTCCCTCATTTTCTCTATTTCTCTATTTCTCTATTTTCTCTCTCTTTGTGCCCACCTGTCTTGCTTTTCTCTCTTCCTCTCTTCCTCTATCCCTCCCTCCCTCCTCCCTCCCTCCCTCCCTCCCTCCCTCCCTCCCTCCCTGACTTTCTCTTTCTCTTTGTTTAAAGGCTCGTGAACTCCAGACTCTCCACAACCTGCGGAAGCTTTTTGTTCAAGACCTCACGATTCGAGTCAAAAGAGTGAGTGAATAAAGGAGAAAAAGGAAGAGAAGAAGTGAAGGAGGGAGGGAGAGGGTGATGGAGGGAGGGAGAGGATGATGAAGGAGGGAGGGTGAGGATGATGAAGGAGGGAGGGAGAGGAGGAATGAAGAAGGGAGGGAGAGGAGGAATGAAGGAGGGAGGGAGAAGAGGAATGAAGGAGGGAGGGAGAGGAGGAATGAAGGAGGAAGGGAGAGGAGGAATGAAGGAGGGAGGGAGAGGATGATGAAGGAGGGAGGGAGAGGACGATGGAGGAGGGAGGGAGTGGACGATGGAGGAGGGAGGGAGTGGACGATGGAGGGAGGGAGAGGAGGAATGAAGGAGGGAGGGAGAGGAGGAATGAAGGAGGGAGGGAGAGGAGGATTGAAAGAGGGAGGGAGAGGAGGATTGAAGGAGGGAGGGAGAGGATGATGGAGGGAGGGAGAGGAGGAATGAAGGAGGGAGGGAGAGGAGGAATGAAGGAGGGAGGGAGAGGATGAATGAAGGAGGGAGGGAGAGGATGATGAAGGAGGAAGGGAGAGGAGGAATGAAGGAGGGAGGGAGAGGAGGAATGAAGGAGGGAGGGAGAGGATGATGAAGGAGGGAGGGAGAGGACGATGGAGGAGGGATGGAGAGGATGATGGAGGGAGGGAGAGGATGATGGAGGGAGGGAGAGGATGATGGAGGAGGGAGGGAGAGGATGAAGGAGGGAGGGAGAGGAGGAATGAAGGAGGGAGGGAGGGAGAGGAGGAATGAAGGAGGGAGGGAGAGGAGGATTGAAGGAGGGAGGGAGAGGATGATGGAGGGAGGGAGAGGAGGAATGAAGGAGGGAGGGAGGAATGAAGGAGGGAGGGAGAGGAGGAATGAAGGAGGGAGGGAGAGGAGGAATGAAGGAGGGAGGGAGAGGAGGAATGAAGGAGGGAGGGAGGGAGGAATGAAGGAGGGAGGGAGAGGAGGAATGAAGGAGGGAGGGAGAGGAGGAATGAAGGAGGGAGGGAGAGGAGGAATGAAGGAGGGAGTGAGAGGAGGATGGAGGGAGGGAGAGGATGATGGAGGGAGGGAGAGGATGATGAAGGAGGGATAGAGAGGATGATGGAGGAGGGAGGGAGAGGATGATGATGGAGGGAGGGAGGGAGAGGATGAATGAAGGAGGAAGATAATCATGTCAACTATTCAGTAGTCCATAACATATACTGTGATCTTAAAACCACATCTCTCTCTCCCTCCACCCCATCCCTCCCCCATCCCCCCATCCCTCCCCCATCCCCCCATCCCTCCCCCATCCCCCCATCCCTCCCCCATCCCCCCATCCACAGCAGTCAGAGATGGAGCGAGATGATGGCGGGGGATATAGCCACCAGAAGCAGAAGATCTCCTTCCTTGAGAACAACCTGGACCAGCTTACAAAGGTTCACAAACAGGTGGGCAGTTGAATGGTTTGTTGTGTTGTGTAGAGCAGACTGGAGCTCCGGGCCCATATTAACAAAAAGTCTCGGAGGAGGAGTGCTGATATATTGACTATTATAATAACAAATCGGATCATAATGAAGGATTATATGGTCAGTGGGGGGGGGACCCGATCCTAAATCAGCACTCCTACACTGAGATGCTAAAATGGGTTTTAATCCTCTCCATACCCTACTAAAGCAAATCCTTTTTCTATTACATACACACCTGCAGTATGACTTACTGCTGAGGCACCAGAGCACAATGAGTAGGAGAGGGATCAAATGGACCAAGCAAACGGTATTAGTCCTGGCTGTGCTGTTAGTTATTACGATCCTCTGGCTACGAGCCAGCTACATCAATCACCCTGTATTGCAGATACAAGTCCCCTGGAAAATAAGGCAGCAGGAAATGTTATGTTACCTACTGCTGCTACTACGGCAATACAATGTTATGTTACCTGCTGCTGGTACTACTACTGCAATACAATGTTATGTTACCTACTGCTACTACTGTAATATAATGTTATGTTACCTGCTGCTGCAGCTACTACTGCAATACAATGTTATGTTACCTACTGCTGCAGGTACTGCAATACAATGTTATGTTACCTACTGCTGGTACTACTACTGCAATACAATGTTATGTTACCTACTGCTGCTGCTACTGCAATACAATGTTATGTTACCTGCTGCTGCTACTGCAGTACAATGTTATGTTACCTGCTGCTGCTACTGCAGTACAATGTTATGTTACCTACTGCTGCTGCTACTGCAGTACAATGTTATGTTACCTACTGCTGCTGCTGCAATACAATGGTATGTTACCTAATGCTGGTACTACTACTGCAATACAATGTTATGGTACCTGATGCTGCTACTGCAATACAATGTTATGTTGTAACGACCTGGGTGTCGGGGGGTGTGAAATCAGACGCAGGAACAGCAGAGCTTCAATACGGTGATTTTTAATGCCCAACCGGCAAACCAAAATGTCCAACACGGACTTACTGGGTGTCATAAACACCTGTCTACAAACACGGGAGACAAACCCAGTACACAATACAAATTAACCACTCCCGAAATCCACAGCTACAGACGAACAATCCCGCACAAAGAAGCATACAGGCTGGCTGACTAATAAAGCCACACTAATTACCAATTACCTCAAACCAGGTGATACAAATAAACACATAAGGAGGGGGAGGAAAAAGAGTCAGTGGCAGCTAGTAGGCCGGTGACGACGACCGCCGAGCGCCACCCGAACGGGAAGGAGAGCCTGCCTCGGTTGAAGTCGTGACATATGTTATCTACTGCTGCTACTGCAATACAATGTTATGTTACCTACTGCTGCTACTGCAATACAATGTTATGTTACCTAATGCTGGTACTACTACTGCAATACAATGTTATGTTACCTACTGCTGCTGCTACTGTAATACAATGTTATGTTACCTTCTGCTGCTGCTACTGTAATACAATGTTATGTTACCTACTGCTGCTACTGCAATACAATGTTATGTTACCTGCTGCTGCTGCTACTGCTGCAATACAATGTTATGTTACCTGCTGCTGCTACTGCAATACAATGTTATGTTACCTACTGCTGCTGCTACTGCTGCAATACAATGTTATGTTACCTTCTGCTGCTACTGCTGCTGCAATACAATGTTATGTTACCTGCTGCTGCTACTGTAATACAATGTTATGTTACCTACTTCTGCTACTGCTGCTGCAATACAATGTTATGGTACCTACTGCTACTACTGCAATACAATGTTATGTTACCTACTGCTGCTACTGCTACTGCAATACAATGGTATGTTACCTGCTGCTACTACTGCAATACAATGTTATGTTACCTACTGCTGCTTCTACAATACAATGTTATGTTACCTGCTGCTGCTACTGCAATACAATGTTATGTTACCTGCTGCTGCTGCTACTGCAATACAATGTTATGTTACCTGCTGCTGCTACTGCAATACAATGTTATGTTACCTGCTACTGCTGCTGCAATACAATGTTATGTTACCTACTGCTGCTGCTACTGCAATACAATGTTATGTTACCTGCTACTGCTGCTGCAATACAATGTTATGTTACCTACTGCTGCTGCTGCTGCAATACAATGTTATGTTACCTACTGCTGCTGCTACTGCAATATAATGTTATGTTACCTGCTGCTGCTACTGCAATACAATGTTATGTTACCTACTGCTGCTGCTACTGCAATATAATGTTATGGTACCTGCTGCTGCTACTGCAATACAATGTTATGTTACCTACTGCTACTACTGCAATACAATGTTATGTTACCTGCTGCTGCTACTGCAATACAATGTTATGTTACCTACTGCTACTGCAATACAATGTTATGTTACCTACTGCTGCTACTGCTGCTGCAGCTACTGCAATATAATGTTATGTTACATGCTGCTGCTACTGCAATACAATGGTATGTTACCTACTGCTGCTACTGCTACTGCAATATAATGTTATGTTACATGCTGCTGCTACTGCAATACAATGTTATGTTACCTACTGCTGCTACTGCTACTGCAATATAATGTTATGTTACATGCTGCTGCTACTGCAATACAATGTTATGTTACCTACTGCTGCTACTGCTGCTGCAGCTACTGCAATATAATGTTATGTTACATGCTGCTGCTACTGCAATACAATGGTATGTTACCTACTGCTACTGCTGCTGCAATACAATGTTATGGTACCTACTGCTGCTACTGCTGCTGCAATACAATGTTATGTTACCTACTGCTACTGCAATACAATGTTATGTTACCTACTGCTGCTGCTGCTACTGCAATACAATGGTATGTTACCTGTTGCTGCTACTGCTGCTGCAATACAATGTTATGTTACCTGCTGCTGCTACTGTAATACAATGTTATGTTACCTACTGCTGCTACTGCTGCTGCAATACAATGTTATGGTACCTACTGCTACTACTGCAATACAATGTTATGTTACCTACTGCTGCTACTGCTACTGCAATACAATGGTATGTTACCTGCTGCTACTACTGCAATACAATGTTATGTTACCTACTGCTGCTTCTACAATACAATGTTATGTTACCTGCTGCTGCTACTGCAATACAATGTTATGTTACCTGCTGCTGCTGCTACTGCAATACAATGTTATGTTACCTGCTACTGCTGCTGCAATACAATGTTATGTTACCTACTGCTGCTGCTACTGCAATACAATGTTATGTTACCTGCTACTGCTGCTGCAATACAATGTTATGTTACCTACTGCTGCTGCAATACAATGTTATGTTACCTGCTGCTACTGCAATATAATGTTATGTTACCTGCTGCTGCTACTGCAATACAATGTTATGTTACCTACTGCTACTACTGCAATACAATGTTATGTTACCTGCTGCTGCTACTGCAATACAATGTTATGTTACCTGCTGCTGCTAATACTGCAATACAATGTTATGTTACCTGCTGCTGCTGCTACTGCTGCAATACAATGTTATGTTACCTGCTGCTGGTGCTACTGCAATACAATGTTATGTTACCTACTGCTGCTACTGCTGCAATACAATGTTATTTTACCTGCTTCTACTGCAATACAATGTGGCTTTATCTAACTGCATGCTGAGTAAGACGGACAAACTCACAATCACACTCGCACACACACACACACACACACACACACACACACACACACACACACACACACACACACACACACACACACACACACACACACACACACACACACACACACACACACACACACATATCTGCAGGTACGCATGCAGAATCACACACACTTAGACTACGTCCCAATTCTCCACCCTTCTCCTGAAGTATACAGTTCCACACTCCATGTCATGGATTTAAAAACAAAAAAGCAAGTGCCCACTTTGGGAGAAGTGTGGAGAATCCAGACAAGGAGTTCACCAAGGTAATAGCAGACTGCAGACTAGCTCACATACACAGACAGACGGACGGACGGACAGACGGACTAACTGCTGGCACTGCAGCAGTATCAACCTCAAACCTCAATTTCAGTCTCTGCTGAAGTCCTGACATAACCTGCTGATAGAGGCCGTACGTACACAGACACACGCCCACGCCCACGCCCACGCACGCACGCACGCACGCACGCACGCACACACACACACACACACACACAGGGAACATGGAATATGACGTATATATATTGTTGTCTATCACACGCCATACCTAGGTTCAAATACTGTTTCAATTATTTAAATGACTTTCCATATGTGTTTTATTTGAAAATAGAAGTAGTTGAATATTTGAATGTATTTGGAAATACACTTGAAAAGTATCGGCATGCATTTGAAAATACTTAAATACACAGAGTATTAAATAAATTATTGTTTGTCTGAAGGCTCATTTTTTAACACTCTCTATATTGGCTGTTGACTCATCTGACATTGTGCCCTTTAGCAAGACACTTCACCTTTAACACTTCACCTTTAACCCCTCTCTCTCTCTCTCTCTCTTTCTCTCCCTCTCCCTCTCCCTCTCCCTCTCCCTCCCTCTCCCTCTCCCTCTCCCTCTCCCTCTCAATTCAATTCAATTCAAGAGGCTTTATTGGGAAACATATGTTAACATTGCCAGAGCAAGTGAAGTAGATAATATACAAAAGTGAAATAAACAATCAAAATTAACAGTAACATTACCCTCACAGAAGTTCCAAAAAGAATAAAAACATTACAAATGTCATATTATGTCTATATACAGTGTTATAGCGATAAGCAAATAGTTAAAGTATAAAAGGGAAAATAAATAACCATAAATATGGGTTGTCTCCCTCTCTCCCACCCTCTCTCCATCTCCCTCTCCCTCTTTCCAGTTGGTACGTGACAACGCAGACCTGCGTTGTGAGCTTCCTAAGCTTGAGAAGCGTCTTCGGTCTACGGCTGAGAGAGTGCGGGCGTTGGAGGGTGCACTGAAGGAGGCTAAGGAGGGGGCTATGAAGGACCGGAGACGCTATCAACAGGAAGTAGAGAGGATCAAAGACGCTATGAGGGTCAAGAACCCCCTACGCAGGCCGCACGCAGCTCAGATAGGTGATAATACATACTCTCTCTCTCTCTCTCTCTCTCTCTCTCTCTCTCTCTCTCTCTCTCTCTCTCTCTCTCTCTCTCTCTCTCTCTCTCTCTCTCGCCTCTCTCTCTCTCTCTCTCTCTCTCCACACCCATACACGCATTGAGGATGATGATAACGCCGATTTTGATACCACTGCTATGTCTCTATTTCCAGCCAAGCCGGTCCGTCCGGGCCAGTTCCCGCTCTGCTCTCCCACCAACCCCTGGGTCCGTATTACTGAACAGCAACACTCCATCCATTTTAGTAATGCCATGTTCCAGATGCCCAGTCTGACCCCCAGCCAGATAGCCAGTCATCATGCTGCATCCCCAGCGACAGCCCCTTACTTCAAACCCTCCAAGAGCAAGGACCAGTCCAACAATCACAACTCCACTGAGTCCAACATGCCCCAGACCAACAAGTCCAACATGCCCCAGACCAACAAGTGAGTACAAACATAGTTTTGAGTGAAAGGAAAACAGAGGGGAGAAAAGCTAGTGTTATTTTATTGCTTTATTTAACCAGGAAAGACCCTTGAGGTTAGAAACCTCTTTCTGCCATCTGCTGGTAGCTGTTTGAGATACTGTACAATCATATGAATAGGTGACTGACGGGCCTCTGTTTGTCTTGTAGGCTGCCAGCTGAGCCAGTCAACAGCCCCAAAGAGGACAACAGCCCCACAGAGGACAACAGCCCCAAAGAGGACAACAGCCCCACAGAGGACAACAGCCCCACAGTGGACAACAGCCCCAAAGAGGACAACAGCCCCAAAGAGGACAACAGCCCCAAAGAGGACAACAGCCCCAAAGAGGACAACAGCCCCACAAAGGACAACAGCCCCAAAGAGGACAACAGCCCCACAGAGGACAACAGCCCCACAGAGGACAACAGCCCCACAGAGGACAACAGCCCCAAAGAGGACAACAGCCCCACAAAGGACAACAGCCCCAAAGAGGACAACAGCCCCACAGAGGACAACAGCCCCACAAAGGACAACAGCCCCAAAGAGGACAACAGCCCCACAAAGGACAACAGCCCCACAGAGGACAACAGCCCCACAGAGGACAACAGCCCCACAGAGGACAACAGCCCCACAAAGGACAACAGCCCCACAGAGGACAACAGCCCCACAGTGGACAACAGCCCCACAAAGGACAACAGCCCCACAGAGGACAACAGCCCCACAGTGGACAACAGCCCCACAGTGGACAACAGCCCCACAGTGGACAACAGCCCCACAGAGGACAACAGCCCCACAGAGGACAACAGCCCCACAGTGGACAACAGCCCCACAGTGGACAACAGCCCCACAGAGGACAATAGCCCCACAGAGGACAATAGCCCCACAGTGGACAATAGCCCCACAGAGGACAATAGCCCCACAGAGGACAATACTATAGTGAAGAACCCTACAGTGCAGAACATAACAGAGAAGGACACTATAGAGAAGGACACTACATTGAAGGACACTACATTGAAGAACACTACATTGAAGGACACTACATTGAAGAACACTACATTGAAGAACACTACATTGAAGGACACTACATTGAAGAACACTACATTGAAGAGCACTACATTGAAGGACACTACATTGAAGAACACTACATTGAAGGACACTACATTGAAGAACACTACATTGAAGAACACTACATTGAAGAACACTACATTGAAGGACACTACATTGAAGAACACTACATTGAAGGACACTACATTGAAGCACACTACATTGAAGAACACTACATTGAAGGACACTACATTGAAGAACACTACATTGAAGGACACTACATTGAAGGACACTACATTGAAGAACACTACATTGAAGGACACTACATTGAAGAACACTACTGCCAACTCTACAGAGACGCTGGATGTGGACACCGTCAACGGTAAGGTTAACAGAACGGCTCCTTTCCTATTTCTGTGTTCTCCACTTTGACTCCCCACTGCTTCATAGACTTAGATAGACTAACTTCAATTCCCTAGTCTGTTCACTGTTCACTGGTGTGACTGCATCCCCACCCTGACACTAGCTCTGTCTACCCACAGGGAACACCACAGATATCAATGACAACAGGTAAGCCCACTCTCACTGACCTGCCTTGCTCTTTGTGTTTAATCCTGCCGTTAATCCCCTGCAGCCATCACAACACTACTACTCGCTTAATAATTAATTGTCATTGATTGGATTTATAAAGCCCTTTTGTAGTACGCTCGAAGCACTTAGCGCTTTAGTTAGCTGACTAGACAAACACAGTAGCATTAGCAAACCTTGTTAAATATATTCTATTGTGAACCTGAAGACTGACACTCCTACACTTGTCCCTCACTGCTTCCCATCCCATCACTGCTATGCTGCTGTGCTTGTGGTTTCCTCCTGCTGCTACGGCCTATCTTCCTGACTGCCTACTGTTTTCCCTGCCTGGTGCTGTGGTATAGCTTGTCTCTGAGTGTCCACTCTGCTGCTGTGTCCAGGAGTGATGTGCAGCACTGCGACAACCAGAACCAGGACAGCCCAGCCAAGCTGCACCACGTCATCCAGCCAGAACAGGCTCCCAGCTAGTGACCCGGCTCCTCACGTGAGGGAGGAAGGGAATAGGGAGAATATTGAATGAGTATTTCATAACAGACATAATCTAAGATGGCAGATTCACTTACTTGTGTATTTCTATACACCTGCCCTCTCCGTCTCTCTCTCTCTCAATTCAATTTCAATTTCAATTTAAGGGCTTTATTGGCTTGGGAAGTGAACTAGATAAACTCTAGATCTCTCTCTCTCTCTCTCTTGCTCTCTCTTTCTCTCTCTTTCTCTCTCTCTCTCTCTCTCTCTCCTTTTCTCTCTCCCTCTTTGTCGCTCTCTCTTTCTCTCTCTCTCTCCCTCTTTGTCGCTCTCTCTCTCTCTCTCCTTTTCTCTCTCCCTCTTTGTCGCTCTCTCTTTCTCTCTCTCTGTCTCTCCTTTTCTCTCTCGCTCTCTTTATTGCTATCTTTCTCTCTTTTTCTCTCTCTTTCTCTCTCTCTCCCACTCTCTTTCTCTCTCCCCCTCTCTCTTTGTCTCTCTCCCGCTCTTGTTTTCTCTCTTTTTCTCTCTCCCTCTCTTTCTCTCGCTCTCCCTTTTCTCTCTCTATCTCTCTCTCCCTCTCTCTCTCTTTTTCTCTCTCCCTCTCTTTCTCTCACACTCTTTTTCTCTCTCTATCTCTCTCTCTTTGTCTCTATCTCTGGGAAACAGAGGGAGGGGGAGAGGAACACTGAATATATTTATGCAGAGTTCCATATGGTGAGCGAGCCACTCACAGACCTAATATTGGGTCCATATAAGAATTATTGTTAGTATGGCTTCATCTTGCCTTCTGATTGGCTAGGAGGAAATGCAGCATATTAATAGTGATTTCGGCATATTTAGCTGATTAGACTGGTGAAATTCATCCCACAGTTTTTCACAATAAAGATTCCATATCGGACATATAGTGTATGCCTGGTGCTGTTTATGGGACTCATTGCATTGTTTGTTTCTCTCTCTCTCTCTCTCTCTCTCTCTCTCTCTCTCTCTCTCTCTCTCTCTCTCTCTCTCTCTCTCTCTCTCTCTCTCTCTCTCTCTCTCTCTCTCTCGCTCTCCGCTCTCTCTCTCTCTCTCTCTCTCTCTCCTCTCTCCTCTCTCTCTCTCTCTCTCTCTCTCTCTCTCCGCTCTCTCTCTCTCTCTCTCTCTCTCCGCTCTCTCTCGCTCTCTCTCTCTCTCTCGCGCTCTCGCTCTCGCGCTCTCTCTCTCTCTCTCTCCAGGTGTCCGGTTCTGCCAAGACCGCCCTCATAAATCTGCATGCTGCTGATCAGTGACCTTCTGATCTCCCCCCCCCCTCTCCTCCTCCCTCTCCTCCCCCCTTTCCCAGTAAGACGGTCTCTCTCCCTCTCCTCCCCCCTTTCCCAGTAAGACTGTCTCTCTCCCTCTTCCTCTCTCCGTAGAACTCTCTGTAGCCCTCCCCCCTCTCCCTCTCTCCTCCTTTCCCCCCTCTCCCCCATTCTGCTTGCTGACTGTCCGTGTACTCTCTTGAACCGTTTGTTTAATCATTTGTTGGTGATATGAATATAACGTACTGTACTAAATAGGCTATGTATGGGAGTGTAGGACCAGTGGTTTAGAAAGCACTGTAAATTAATTAAATTAATTAGAATTGGCAGCTTCCTCTTCCTCAGAGCCCTGACCCTTTTGGGATGACCTGTGGTCAAGGCTGATGGAGCGAGAGAGGGTGTGGTGTTCTGTGTGGCCACTAGGGTGCGCTCTTGCTGCTCCTCGCCATTCCTGGAGGCTTTAGTGAGGGTAAATGAGATTATCTTTTTAGGCTATTTTGGGTTAAATCTGTTGGAAAACAGACAATAACCTAACAACCACCTTGCAATTGAAGATTGATAGAAGTAAACGCACACGGCATAGCCTTAATGCATTTCTAATAAACCTGCTCATACATTTTTTACTCAGTCAAAAGTCTTAGAACACCTACTCATTCAAGGGTTTTTCTTTATTTGTACTATTTTCTACATTGTAGAATAATAGTGAAGACATCAAAACTATGACATAACAAATATTATTATTATTTATAAATATTTTTTACCTTTATTTTAACTAGGCAAGTCAATTAAGAACAATTTCTTATTGACAGTGACGGCCTACGACTTTTACCATATGACTGGTGTCATACGTCTAGTGGTTGTGTAGTAGTCCTAGTCGCTATCTGAGCTGGTTAACATATCAGACCGCTGTTTCTTTCACCTCCTTAAGCGTTAGGATCAGTTCCGTTTCAATTAAAAGTTGAAAGTTCCTGTTCACTTTCTGAATTGACTGAAAGGAAATGAAATTGAATCCAACCCTGATGTCCTCACTATAAAGACAACAGGTGACTTCTTCTCTTGCTTCCAGTATGTCCTGTCGTGTTGTCAGGCTCTGAGATATATATTTACATATCTGCTCAGGTCTAGATTGAATGGACAGAGTACTGTAGGTAGGGGGCAGATCACGATCCCCGTGCTGTTAGCAGTGGTTTAAACGCCATGACTCAGAACCTCAGATGAAGCGGACAGCAGCATCGTGCTCAGTAAATAGCTGATATACAGTCAGTAGATGAGTTAGGGTCATAGGTCATCCTCAAACTTCCTACAGCAGGCTCTGTGTTGTACTTGTATGTGTGTATATTACCCTGACTATAGAATAACAGCTGCTACAGTCAGACGCAAACAAGCATGTCTGTTGTATGCGGACGCTTCAACCGAGCACTTCAAGGCTAGCCTGGGTGCCAGGCTGTTTGCCAACTCCTTATGGAATGGATGACAATGCCAATGGAGTAGGTGGATGCACAAACTGTTCTGGGACCAGGCTACTTCACGGCTGGCTTTCAGAGTAATGTATGCTTTTAATGTGTGATGACTTTAATGCAGTAACTCATGGTTTACATCAAATAGGTTATCTGATATGAGAGCAAACTACTAGTGTCTGAGAACTAGGAAAAGTCTGGCAAAAAAATCAGGACTTTTATTTTCAGTGCTTTTCTATGCATCGATCTATACAGAGAGAGAAAGGGATATTTTGGAGCTGTAACATATTGTACTACTGTATCCAGACATGGGCTCAAATACTACTTGAAATCTTAGCAGCAGTTGTGACGTGTGTGTAGCGTGAGTGGGTGAGTGAGTGAGTGAGTGAGTGAGTGAGTGAGTGAGTGAGTGAGTGAGTGAGTGAGTGAGTGAGTGAGTGAGTGAGTGAGTGAGTGAGTGAGTGAGTGAGTGAGTGAGTGAGTGAGTGAGTGAGTGAGTGAGTGAGTGAGTGAGTGAGTGAGTGAGTGAGTGAGTGAGTGAGTGAGTGAGTGAGTGAGTGAGTGAGTGAGTGAGTGAGTGAGTGAGTGTGCGTGCTAAGGTGCTGAGAGTCAGTCCAGTTCAAGTGTTCAGCAGTCTGATGGCTTGTAGATAGAAACTGTCTCTGAGCCTGTTGGTATCAGACCTCATGCTCTGATACAGTCTGATGGCTTGTAGATAGAAACTGTCTCTGAGCCTGTTGGTATCAGACATCATGCTCTGATACAGTCTGCCCGACGGTAAGGGAATGAATAGCTTATGGCAGGAAGTGACCTCATGCTGGGGTGTGTGGGGTCCTTGATGATGCTGCGGGACTTCTTCAGGCAACGTTTCAAGTAGATGTCCTGGATGGATGGGAGCACAATCCCAGTGATGTACTGGGCCGTCTTCACCAACCACCCGCTGGAGGGCCTTTCGGTCGTGGACGGAGCAATTCCCGTAACCGGGCCGGAATGCAACCGGTCAGGACACTCGATGGTGCAACGGTAGTATTAGAAGACGACCCCGGGTGGCACGCCGAATTTCTACAGCCGCCTCAGGAAGTAGAGACGCTGTTGCACTGTCTTGACAAGAGTGGTAGTGTTGTTGGTCCATGTCAAGTCCTCTAGGATGTGGACGCTGAGGAACTAGTGGATCAGCAGAGGGCTGAGGACACACCCCTGGGGGGCCCCTGTGTGCCGGAGGTGTTGTTGCTAATCTTTACAGCCTGTGGTCTGCCCGTCAGGAAGTCCAGGACCCAGTTTCAGAAGGTAGTGTCCAGACCCAGGGATCTGAGCTTGGTGTCGAGCTTGGAGGGAACTATGGTGTTGAATGTTGAACTGTAGTCAATGAACAGCATTCTCACATAGGTATTCCTCTGGTCCAGATGTGTTAGGGCCGTGTGAATAGCGATGGAAATGGTCATCTGTTGTGGTTCTGTTGGAGCGGTAGGTAAACTGGAGTGGGTCCAGTGTGCCTGGCATGACGGCCTTGATGCGAATGAAAATACATTTTAAAAAGATTTCAAATAGTATTTGAAACCAGGTCTGACTGTATCTACATGGGTTGGCAGGTTCTATATACCTCCATCTCAATATGTCTGTTCTGTTGTGGTCTGTTCAGTGGTCAGTTACATTCACTAACACAGAATGGAAAATATTATTGGGGAAAAACACTACATTTTAGTAATTATGTAGCAACTATTTTTATACAGTCTATTTCCGTTTTGAAAGAGTATTTATGCTATGTATTATTTAGAGTATTTAAATATATGTATTATTTAATGCAAGTTGTGTTTTTGTTGTAAATATTCTATATAATGTTATATATATATATATATATGTTTACCCTGATTTGCACACGGATAATGTATTTGTCATGTACTATTTATCAACTAATTGTTTGTATTACTGTTGAATACTTCTGGATATATCAGAAGACACTTTAGTTGCAGACTGGTAGTGAGAAACAGAGAAACAGAATGAGATACATGGCATGTGTAAACCTGCCATTCTTAAAACACAGAGGTACAGGTATCGGAGACTATCCATCTGAACTTTCCCCAAAGCCACCTCCTGATCACACCCACACACAGAATTGCTGCCTCCCAGTGAGATCCCTTCTGATCAGCCAGTCAAGACTAGAGGGCCAGGGAAGGCTTCATGTGTGCGTGTGTATGTTAGGGTTGTAACTACCAGGGTTGTAACCACCAGGGTCGTAACCACCAGGGTCGTAACCACCAGCGTTGTAACTACCAGGGTCGTAACCACCAGGGTTGTAACCACCAGGGTCGTAACCACCAGGGTTGTACCTACCAGGGTCGTACCCACCAGGGTCGTAACCACCAGGGTCGTACCCACCAGGGTCGTAACCACCAGGGTCGTAACCACCAGGGTCGTACCCACCAGGGTCGTAACCACCAGGGTCGTACCCACCAGGGTCGTAACCACCAGGGTCGTACCCACCAGAGTCGTAACCACCAGGGTCGTAACCACCAGGGTGGTAACCACCAGCGTTGTAACTACCAGGGTCGTAACCACCAGGGTCGTAACTACCAGGGTGGTAACCACCAGGGTCGTAACCACCAGGGTCGTAACTACCAGGGTCGTAACCACCAGGGTCGTAACCACCAGGGTCGTAACCACCAGCGTTGTAACTACCAGGGTGGTAACCACCAGGGTCGTAACTATCAGGGTCGGAACCACCAGCGTTGTAACTACCAGGGTCGTAACCACCAGGGTCGTAACCACCAGGGTCGTAACCACCAGGGTCGTACCCACCAGGGTCGTACCCACCAGGGTCGTAACCACCAGGGTCGTACCCACCAGGGTCGTAACCACCAGGGTCGTAAACACCAGGGTCGTAAACACCAGGGTCGTAACCACCAGGGTCGTACCCACCAGGGTCGTAACCACCAGGGTCGTAACTACCAGGGTCGTACCCACCAGGATCGTAACCACCAGGATCGTAACTACCAGGGTCGTACCCACCAGGGTCATAACCACCAGGTCCATTCTCTCTTGCTCTGTGACTCCTCTGAGCCCTGTATACAAAACCAACACCCCACTGCCATGAGGCTCAACAACAAAGCATTGTGTGCTTTATCTTGTGTAAACAACTTATTTTTGTTTGCGCTCCTCTACTATTTAAAATCAACAGCATATAGATAGCAGTAGCGGTGTGTGGGTAAAATCACTGGACAAGCTGAGCCAGTAAAAAATCCATATTAAAACCTATATTGTGATCATTTCTCTATAAGTCATTAGTTCAATTGCAACCATGATATACAATAAGACCGTGACAACAAAAAGACAACAGTCTCACAGTGGCGGAATAAATTCAACTAAATATACAGTACCAGTCAAAAGTTTGGACACACCTACTCATTCAAGGTTTTTTTTTTACATTGTAGAATAATAGTGACCACATCAAAACTATGAAATAACACATGAAATAATGTAGTAACCAAAAAGTGTCAAAATCAAAATATAGTTTATATTTGAGATTTTTCAAAGTAGCCACCTCTTGCCTCGATGACAGCTTTAAACACTCTTGGCATTCTCTCAAACAACTTCACCTGGAATGCTTTTCCAAAAGTCTTGAAGGAGTTCCCACATATGCTGAGCACTTATTTTCCTTCACTCTGCGGTCCAACTCATCCCAAACCATCTCAATTGGGTTGAGGTCGGGTGATTATGGAGGCCAGGTCATCTGATGCAGCACTCCATCACTCTCCTTCTTGGTCAAATAGCTCTTACACAGTCTGGAGGTGTGTTGGGTCATTGTCCTGTTGAAAAACAAATGATAGTCCCATTAAGCGCAAACCAGATGGGATGGTGTATTGCTGCAGAATGCTGTGGTAGCCATGCTGGTTAAGTGTGCCTTGAATTCTAAATAAATCACTGACAGTGTCACCAGCAAAGCACCCCCACACCATCACAGCTCCTTCATGCTTCACGGTGGGAAATACACATGCAGAGATCATTCGTTCACCCACACCGCGTCTCACAAAGACACAGCGGTTGGAACCAAAAACCTAAAATTTGGACACATCAGACCAAAGGACAGATTTTCACCGGTCTAATGTCCATTGCTCGTGTTTCTTGGCCCAAGCAAGTCTCTTCTTCTTATTGTTGTCTTTTACTAGTGGTTTCTTTGCAGCAATTTGACCATGAAGGCCTGATTCACGAGGTCTCAAAACAGTTGATGTTGAGATTTGTGAAGCATTTATTTGAGCTGCAATCGGAGGAGCAGTTAACTCTAATGAACGTATCCTCTGCAGCAGAGGTAACTCTGGGTCTTCCTTTCCTGTGGTGGTCCTCATGAGAGCCGGTTTCATCATAGCGCTTGACGTTTTCTGCGACTGCACTTGAAGAAACTTTAAAAGTTCTTGAAATGTTCCGCATTGACTGACCTTCATGTCTTAAAGCAATGACGGACTGTCATTTCTCTTTGCTTATTTGAGCTGTTCTTGCCATAATATGGACTCGGTCTTTTACCAAATAGGGCTATCTTCTGTATACCCCCCTACCTTCTAACACAACTGATTGGCTCAAATGCATTAAGATGGAAAGAAATTCCACTATTTAACAAGGCACATGTGTTAATTTAAATGCATTCCAAGTGACTAACTCATGAAGCTGGTTGAGAGAATGCCACGAGTGTGCAAAGCTGCCATCAAGGCAAAGGGTGGCTACTTTGAGAATCTAAAATATAATATATATTCTGATTTGTTTAACACTTTTCTGGTTACCACATGATTCCATATGTGTTATTTCATCATTTTGATGTCTCCAGTATTATTCTACAATGTAGAAAATTGTAAAAAATAAAGAAAAACCTTTGAATAAGTAGCTGTGTCCAAACTTTTGACTGGTACTGTACGCTTGTTTCATCACAAAACCCGGAGAGCAACATCTGTCCGGTGAAGTCCACAAAGCAAATATTGCATGTTAACAGTTACATGACCTGGAACATGGTCCAACAAGTTAATGTTTTCGACAGTTTTACTAAACAACTACTGATTTAGAGCCACTGAGTTAGCGCAGGTCAGCACAAAGACAACGAGAGTATTGACGCCGCTATTACAGAACCATTTCAACTTAAACGTTCACATCAAATCAACAACGCTATATATGCTTAGTTGAATTCCAATGCCATCCTCCTCTCTTACATGTTGGCAAAACAGTCAATGGCTCTGTCATACAGTACTCTTTAAGTTGTTATTGTCATAGGCTACCTAGCTAGAATGCTGGCTAGACTAACTTCCTCGCATGGGCAACAATGAGCCAGCTTAGTTAGCTAGTTAGCTAGTTAGTTAATGTGAGCATTCTAGGCTACATCTTGAACTTCAATTGTCTCAGGCCAGTGGTACAATATATTAATTCATGGTTAGATCAGAATCGCCATCATAATCATTGGCCTGTAGAGAGAATTAAGTCAAAACCACAAGTCCAAATCCCCATCTCCATCCATGGTTTAGGAAAGGGCCGATTTAGCAAGCTAGCTACTGCAGGACATCAACACAAGTAGACCAGAAACGAAAATGACTTTTTTCTTAGGATGTGATTTGATTGGTGTGAAGCCAAATCCAAAGTGACTTCCTTTGGGGGGAGGGTGGGGGGGGCGGGGGTTCTGCACCAGAACATCCCACAGTTGAGCTCAGCTTTACGCTGATTGGCTAATTATTTTTTTTTTTTTTAATTATCAAGGAAGGCCAAATGCTTGCTGGCATCAATCAGTCAAATGCTACGGCGGAAGCACTTCATACTCTTTTGTTCCAGACAGTGTCAGATACATGGACTACACAGAGGGGCGCTGTTCCTCTCGCTCAGATGATTTCTCCGGTGAGATTCAGACACTTGCGAATTGACGAAAAATTATGAAAACACAGAGAGAGACGAAATATAAATTTTAAATGTTTTTATTGGTCAAATATTTGGGGAAGCCTGGCTTGCTTTGGTATCCATGACTACACATCACTGATAAATAGTGGCTGGGATCTCTGCACTATAGGTCTAGACATGTGGGATGATGATGATGATGATGAGGATGATGATGATGAGGATGATAACGATGATGTTGAGGATGAAGATGATGTTGAGAATGATGATGATGTTGAGGATGATGATGTTGATGATGATGATGTTGATGATGTTGAGGATGATGATGATGAAGATGAAGATGAAGATTATGTTGAGAATGATGATGATGATGTTGAGGAGGATGATGACGATGATGTTGATGATGTTGATGATGAAGATGAAGATTATGTTGAGAATGATGTTGAGGATGATGACGATGATGTTGAGAAAGAAACTGAGTGTGAGTCTGTCTGTTGTCTGATTTGTAACCAATCTGAAGATGTTCTAGTCCTATCCCTGATGCATTATGGGGACTGTAGTACATCGTGGTATTATTGTAAAATACAGTGTACAGTAGTAAATAACCTAAAGAAAAAAGACAACAACGTATCTATATACGGGCCTTTGTTTGTTTGTTAGTTTGTTTGTAGTGTGCTGGATAGTGCATGCAGTACATGCCTGTAGCTGCTGAGAAACAACAAACATGCTGTTATAATGAAAGTCTTACAATAAAGATGATCTGTATCACGACAGTCAGGCCTCCGTGTTTTATTACTACAAACAGCGTTGTGTTTTTATTTAAAGCTGTAGGATATACCGTCACGTAAAGAGGAAACAGATTCCTGTTAATTAAGTTACAAATGTAACGGCTCATCAACCATTTAATAGCCAATATAAACGTCATGTAATGTACAGTAAAGATGTATATTTTATTCTAAAATGATCTAGCACAGAATTAAATAGATATAGTTCTATAGTAATATAGTTCTCCATGGAATCTAGAGCTAGGAGAAAAGAAAGATAAAAAAGGTCATTAAAGGGTCATTAAGGTTGCCATAACAATGGGGTCAAAGACACTACAGCAAAAAAACAGATAAAGGGAAAATACATGGGATGATAATTCCTTAGTACTGTAAAAACTTGTCCAGTCATCTTCCTCCGAACTAACGCACACGCACACGCACACACACACACACACACACACACACACACACACACACACACACACACACACACACACACACACACACACACACACACACACACACACACACACACACACACACACACACACACACACACACACACACACACAGAACCAATGGACAGAAGGACTCACTATGGACCCTTATACAGCTCTGGTCTGGATATACTGGTCTCATTGTGGACCCTTATACAGCTCTGGTCTGGATATACTAGTCTCATTGTGGAACCTTATACAGCTTTGGTCTAGATATACTAGTCTCATTGGGGACCCTTATACAGCTCTGGTCTGGATATACTGGTCTCATTGTGGACCCTTATACAGCTCTGGTCTGGATATACTAGTCTCATTGTGGACCCTTATACAGCTCTGGTCTAGATATACTAGTCGGCCAGCCAGCCAGCCAGCCAGCCAGCCAGCCAGGTGACTACAGGAGAAGGGTAGGACTTCAGCCAAGCTGGGCAAAGATCAACCTTACAGCTGATGTAAGAGAGGGACACAGTTCACACACACACACACACTCACTCACCAGCGAGACACTCAGCGACATTGCTTCTCCCTGAGGATCACTCCCTGGAGCCTGTCTGTGTCAGGGGAGACCTGAGCCTGAGACCAGAACACTGTGAGTAACCTACAATGTGATTACAAGTTGAACCCAATATAATGTATGTTATTTACAGTATCTAGAGATATGTTTATTTTGCTGTGACCCCAGTGTGTATTGTTATTTACTGTATATTTATATATGGCTCTGGTGGAACCCAGCTTGGGTTTTAGATCGATCAGAGATGACCTTAGAGATCAGAGATGACCTTAGAGATCACATAGATCAGAGATGACCTTAGCCTTTCAGGGCTACCCATCCCGGATCCGGGAGCATCCTCATCAAAAAAGCTGACTAGCATAGCCTAGCCTAACGCGACAGGGATATCATATAATATAATTTCATGAAATCACAAGTCCAATACAGCAAATGAAAGATAAACATCTTGTGAATCCAGCCATCATTTCCGATTTTTAAAATGTTTTACAGCGAAAACACTATGTATTTATATTAGCTAACCACAATAGCCAAACACACAACGCCATGTTTTCACCGTGTTTCCACCGCATAGGTAGCTTTAACAAAACCCAGAAATAGAGATAAAATGAATCACTAACCTTGAACAACTTCATCAGATGACAGTCTTATAACATCATGTTATACAATACATTTATGTTTTGTTCGAAAATGTGCATATTTGAGGTATAAATCGTAGTTTTACATTGCAGCCACCATCACAAATAGCACCAAAGCAGCCAGAATAATTACAGAGAGCAACGTGAAATACATAAATACTCATCATAAAACATTTATGAAAAATACATGGTGTACAGCAAATGAAAGATAAACATCTTGTGAATCCAGCCAATATTTCCGATTTTTTAAGTGTTTTACAGCGAAAACACAATATAGAATTATATTAGATTACCACAATAGCCAAACACACAAAGCCATTTATTCACCGCCAACATAGCTTTCACAAAAACCAGCGATATAAAATTAATCACTAACCTTTGGACAACTTCATCAGATGACAGTCTTATAACATCATGTTATACAATACATTTATGTTTTGTTCGAAAATGTGCATATTTAGAGCTGCAAATCGTGGTTATACATTGTGAATACATAGCAACAATTCACCAAAATGTCCGGAGGTATTTTGGGGAGTCACCTAATCTAACCAAAGAACTCATCATAAACTTTACATAAAAATACTTGTTGTATGGCAAATGAAAGATACACTGGTTCTTAATGCAACCGCTGTGTTAGATTTTTAAAAATAACTTTACTACAACATACAGCATGCATTATTGTGAGACAGCGCTCACCTATTCTCCGCCGTGTTGGAGCCAACATATTACACAAAAATACGAAATAACATCATAAATATTCTCTTACTTTTGCTGATCTTCCATCAGATTGTTGTGCAAGGAGTCCTAGGTCCAGAATAAATCGTTGTTTGGTTTTAGAATTTCCATTTCTTCTGTCGAATTAGCAACTTTGGCTAGCCATGCGGAGCTCACGTGTCCAAGAAATCTTGGCGCATGGAACGAAAAATTCCAAAATTCCCAATAGACGTCGAATAAACTGGTCAAACTCGGTTGAAAATCCTACTTTATGATGTTCTTCTCATATGTATCCAATAACATCAGAGCCGGAGCAATTCGTAGTGTATACCAAACGCTTTTCAGAAGACAATGTGAGGTTCCCCGGCGCGCAGATGAAAACTGACAAAAGGGCGGACCTGTCACTCCAAAAGCTCTTATTCGGCCTCACATCAAGCTAGACACCCCATTCAACCTTCTACTGCCTGTTGACATCTAGTGGAAGGCGTATGAAGTGCATACAGATCCATAAATAAAAGCCAGTTGAATAGGCAGGCCCTGACACAGAGTCTCATTTTCAGAATTTTCACTTCCTGTATGGAAGTTTGCTGCCAAATGAGTTCTGTTTTACTCACAGATATAATTCAAACAGTTCTAGAAACTTCAGAGTGTTTTCTATCCAATAGTAATAATAATATGCATATTGTATGATCTAGAACAGAGTACGAGGCCGTTTAATTTGGGCACAATTTTTTCCAAAGCGAAAACAGCGCCCCCCTATTAAGAAGAAGTTAGAGATCAGAGATGACCTTAGAGATCACATAGATCAGAGATGACCTTAGAGATCAGATATGACCTTAGGGATCAGAGAGATCAGAGATGACCTTAGAGATCAGAGATGACCTTAGAGATCACATAGATCAGAGATGACCTTAGAGATCACGGAGATCAGAGATGACCTTAGAGATCACAGAGATCAGAGATGACCTTAGAGATCACATAGATCAGAGATGACTTTAGAGATCAGAGATGACCTTAGAGATCACATAGATCAGAGATGACCTTAGGGATCAGAGAGATCAGAGATGACCTTAGAGATCAGAGATGACTTTAGAGATCACAGAGATCAGAGATGACCCTCGAGATCAGAGAGATCAGAGGTGACCTTCGAGATCAGAGATTAATTTAGAAATCACAGAGCTCATTCTATATCTTCTCTGTTTGTGAAAGGACCACATGACTGAGAAACAGGTAAGCAGGTACATGGTGCTTGTTAATATAAATTGCTGAGTCATTTATTCATTTCCAGCTCTGGTAGATAATCTAATAACATAAAGCAATAACAGGACGTAAGCCTGGATGACAGAAAATCCTAAACCGTCAGTACTCTATGGTGAGGGATGGAGATGGCCAAGATCTTAGAGGTACGATTTGCTACAATCTGATGGTAGTTTCAGTTCAACCAGAGAAGGATGGATGCTACTGTACTGTCTAATGACAAATACACCTAAATGTACTGTGAACAAGACACAGACCATGATTGTGTCTACTATGTGTCTTCTAGTTCTGGGCATTGAGTCAACTCAACTGGGCATTGACTCAACTCAACTGGGCATTGAGTCAACTCAACTGGGCATTGACTCAATTCAACTGGGCATTGACTCAACTCAACTGGGCATTGACTCAACTCAACTGGGCATTGACTCAACTCAACTGGGCATTGACTCGTCTCAACTGGGCATTGACTCAACTCAACTGGGCATTGATTCGATTCAACTGGGCATTGATTCAACTCAACTGGGCATTGACTCAACTCAACTGGGCATTGACTCAACTCAACTGGGCATTGACTCAACTCAACTGGGCATTGACTCAACTCAACTGGGCATTGACTCAACAAGCACAGAATATTCAGAGAAAGAGTGAAACACTCCTCTTCATTTAATTCCCACGTGACCTATAAGCATGTTTCATTGCTGCCTTCTACTTCACACTATAATCAATGCGCATAGTGGAAGTTCAGTTTTTTACAGCGAGATTGAAATTTAAAAGGCAATGTTCCCCGCTTTAGCGGAGCCTGCATTCACGGTAAACGCTGCTTATGTCGGTACAACTGTAAATTACCTTCACATTTTTATCGCGGAATGTGTAACGCTTCAGCGATACAGACTGAATAGAACTCTTGGACTTTAATGTCTTCGACCTTTACAATGTCATATCAGCATATCTGTCATTAGTTCAAAATGAAAGAACAGCCTCTACTCACATGAAAATAATCATTGAGTAAATGATTGCATCGGTGGGAGAGAGACACGGGGAGGGAGAGAAATAGAGAGGAGAGAGACAAAGGGGGAGAGAGAGGAGGGAGAGAGGGGGGACAGAGAGAAGGGAGAGAGGGAGAGAGAGAGATGGGGGGGAGAGAGGAGAAAGAGACATTGGGAATGAGGGAGGGAGGGAGACAGGAGAGAGGGAGAGAATGAAAACAGGAAACACACAAGAGATGATAACCTCTAGTAAACCCTGACGCTGATCAAACACTACAGATAAACAAACGTGTGCTACTACTTGTAAGGGTACGTGGCTTGTTTTCGTCCAGTGGGCCGTTGGGATGACAACGGACAGGTTGTTCACTATCTCTCTCTTCCAATCTTGTCGTCAGCATATATTTAGACAGACCTCATGTGCTATTTAAAAATCGAACCCTTCCAAGAACATACCGTCCCGGGAGTTGTTGGGTCAACAGAAATGGAAGGATAAGAAACGATGAGGTTACTGTTGGTCATGACGACAGACCCTCTGTATCGTTCCCCCGATAGAGACAGAAACAGAGAGATAGGAAGTGAAACTGAGGTTACTGTTGGTCATGACAGACCCTCTTTATCTTTCTCCCTTACTGTACTGCAGAGGCTGATCATCATATCTTAAGACAGAGCTCAACTATGTACAAGTCCAATCCCCCATAAAGATAGTACAGACAGTACAGGGAGTCAATGGAAAGGGATGAGGAGCACGGCCCCTCTGGGGAAAAAACGTAGAATCTTTCCTCTACCATCTCCCTACGGGTCCGCAGAGTTGGGGGGGGGGGGGGGTCTGCACATTGTTTCGGGGAGGGGGGGGTATTTTGTTTTGTGGAAAAATATTAGTTTGGGATTTTTTGAGGTGAAAAATTATTATTTTATGAATATCGCTAGCTACAACAGAATACCATTGTGGATGCAATTGTTATGTCTCTGCGTCCAGTACGAAGGAAGTTAGAGGTAGTTTCAGGACCCAATACTTACTAGCGTTTAGCGCAATGACTAGAAGTCTACAGGAACAGTTAGCATGCTAGCTGTTCCTGTTCATCCGACTCTGGGGAAGTAGATAAATGGCTTCATTGGCAACATGTCTAACTATCCCTTTAACATGGAGGAAATGACAGTCATTGGAGCTGATTACAGGGCCGTCTAATGGTTGTTTTCGTGACGGAAGGACAGCTTCAGTGTCAACTTACGATCAACACCAGATAGAAAGCAAACAGAAAGGATATTGAACTATATAAATATATACTGTATACGTTTTAATACTATTTAACTATATTTATACTGTATATGGTTTAATAATACCATCTTTGAGAAATAACAATCAAATAAAAGCTAGACAGTTAAAAAAAATTGCAAAAGAAAAAATAAATTGCCATTCAGAGCACATTTGCTTTAAAACTACAAATGTGTCTCTCATCTCCATGCCAAATAAGCCCCTCCCCCAAAACAAAATGGCAGCTCAATGGAAAAATGTGTAGAACAGCAAAAGTAATCCAGTTGCTAAGATACCATTATAGCTAAAAGACAATATTAGAGTTGACACTTCCTCTTACAATGAACAGTGGGGGAGGTCGAAATAATTAAACTGTCTACAAAATCTATTCATTTTAAAATGTTGATTACTACAGTACAGAACTGCTAGATATAGGATCCCATAGGACGTTCCCTATATCTTTATAAGACAGCCATCTTCTCTTTCTGGTTATTTATGCTTTTGGAGAAGGGTTTTTAACTTTTTATTTTCACAAGATTTGGGGGGTTACAAGTACAAGGGTGTTTATATTTGTGTAATACACTTTAAATGTTTATATTTGTGTAGTACACTTTAAAAGCTGTAGGAGATTATAGTCAACGGGTTGGGTCTGTAACAGGTGCTGTCTTCATCCATACACGTGTTCGATTCTAATCTGTTTCTCCTTCAGGTTCCTACAGCAGGGCGATACCTGTACAGAACCCGTCCCTGCGTCTTGACCCGAAGGTGCCATGGCAACAGACAGCAACAGACTTGGAGACACCACGGCCACAGAGACAGCCACCAGATTGGTGCACCGAAACATTAACAACACCAACAGCGCTGTCTCCAATGGAGAGGTCACTAACCGTGGTGAGGAATAAGTCAACACACTATCCTCCATATCATCATCATCCCAGATTGATCACATCCTGTATGTAATAGATATTACAGTAGGCTAGCTACCATAACAGTTTATTTCTGTGTGCAGCGGAGAAGCACGCTGAGGATTTGATACAGTGGAAGAGGCATGCGGAGGTCGGTGCACTGATGTTTTTTATTTATTTTACCTTTATTTAACGAGGCAAGTCAGTTAAGAACAAATTATCATTTTTAATGACGGTCTAGGAACAGTGGGAACAGTGGGTTAACTGCCTGTTCTGGGGCAGAATGACAGATTTGTACCTTGTCAGCTCTGGGATTTGAACTTGCAACCTTTCGGTTACTAGTCCAACGCTCTAACCACTAGGCGACCCTGCCACCCCTGTCTCTATTGTACCTAGATGCCACTTATCAAGCAAAGTAAAGTACTCTGTCTATAGGTGCCAACCTATCATACTATGCTCTGTGTGTGCGTGTGTGTGTGTGTGTGTGTGTGTGTGTGTGTGTGTGTGTGTGTGTGTGTGTGTGTGTGTGTGTGTGTGTGTGTGTGTGTGTGTGTGTGTGTGTGTGTGTGTGTGTGTGTGTGTGTGTGTGTGTGTGTGTGTCCTGTGCAGCGAATTAAGAGTAAGGTGCTGGACCAGATTCAGGGGCAACTTAGTGACCTGCTAGACAAGGCCCTGACTGAATCTGTCCAGACATTCACACAGAACGGGAACCATGGCAACAACTACGTCACCAGGGACGGGACAGTCACCACCACTAACAACAACGACCACTCACACAGGTTAGGACAGGACAGCTCTGATAATGCTGCACTATACTGTAATGTACTGTACTACTGTACTGTACTGTACTACACTGTACTATTATGTTCTACACTACACTGTACTCTACTGTACTCTACTGTACTGTACTCTACTCTACTGTACTCTACTGTACTGTACTCTACTGTACTGTACTGTACTGTACTATAATGTACTACACTGGACTGTGCTGTACTATACTGTACTGTACTGTACTATAATGTACTATGCCATACTGTATGGATGACAACACACAGTTTAGGATCTGTGTGTGAGGTAGAGCCCAGTTTCTCCTGGTCAACTCCCTGCTATGTCCATGAAGGTACCTGTAGATGTTTGTATGAAAGTGACTAGCTGTTGATCTTCTCATGTTGATTTCAACTTCTTTATTCATTTCAGAACCCACACGGAAAAGGATGGAAAAGTATTTATGGACAGACGCTCCATTCTAGAGTTAGTTCATTATATTTATTTAAACAGACGCTCCATTCTAGAGTTAGTTCATTATATTTATTTAAACAGACGCTCCATCCTAGAGTTAGTTCATTATATTTATTTAAACAGACGCCCCATTCTAGAGTTAGTTCATTATATTTATTTAAACAGACGCTCCATCCTAGAGTTAGTTGATTTTATTTATTTAAACAGACGCTCAAACGGCTTAAACAAACAAGCACAGGACACTAGACAAGAACATCATGTTTTGTACACATTCCACTAGTGAGGATGTTCTGTCCACATGACACAATATTGTGCTATCATGCAACACCATTGTATCAATCAATTGTGTCGTATGGACAGTACATCCTGTCTACTGGACAAAACATTAATTTCATATCTAGTGTCCTGTGTTTGTTTTGTTTGAGCTGTTTGAGATTAATCCCGTCAGAATAATATAATACTGTATATGATAGTTAGATGAATCCCGTCAGAATAATGTAATACTGGATATGATAGTTAGATGGATCCCGTCAGAATAATGTAATACTGTATATGATAGTTAGATGAATCCTGTGTGTGTTCCTCCACAGTGATCTGTTTGAGATCAACCACATTCGGACCATCTACCACATGTTCATCTCAGTGCTCTTCCTCTTCATCATCAGCACACTGGCTGTGGACTACATCGACCAGGGCAGGTGTGTGTGTGTGTGTGTGTGTGTGTGGGTGCGTGCGTGCGGCAATGACGTCACGCTGCTTGCTTAGCGACTTGCGCTTTCTCCGGATTCGGCTCACACCGAGGCTCAAACACAGGACCGCTGCCTTGCTAGCACACGCTACCTCGCTAGCACACGTGACCGCCCTCCCGAAGCGTCTTACCAGTCGCGTCACGCAAAAACCTAGCTATTCGTTGACGCAATCGGGGACACATCAGGCTAAGGAGTAAGTTTCACATATCAAATCAAATCAAATCTAACTTTATTTGTCACATGCGCCAAATACAACAGGTGTAGATCTTACCCTTGAAGTGCTTACTTACAAGCCCTTTAACCAACAATGCAGTTCAAGAAAGAGTTAAGAAAAGATTTACCAAAGGAACTAAAGTCAAAAATAATAAAGAGTAACACAATAAAATAACAATAACGAGGCTATATACAGGAGGTACCGGTACCGAGTCAATGTGCAGGGGTACAGGTTAGTCGAGGTAATTTGTACATGTAGGTAAAGGGACTATGCATAGATAATAAACAGAGTAGCAGCTGTGTAAAAACAAATGGGTGGGGTCATTGTGGCTAGGAGTCTTTGACAATTTTTGGGGCTTTCCTCTGACACGCCTAGTATATAGGTCCTGGATGGCAGGAAGCTTGGCCCCATTGATGTATTGGGCCATACGCACTACCCTCTGTAGCACCTTATGGTCAGATGCCGAGCAGTTGCCATACCAGGCGTTGATGCAACCAGTCAGGATGCTGTTGATGGTGCAGCTGTAGAACTTTTTGAGGATCTGGGGACCCATGCCAAATCTTTTCGGTCTCCTGAGGGGGAAAGGTGTTGTCGTGCCCTCTTCACGACTGTCTTGGTGAGTTTGGACCATGACAGTTCGTTGGTGATGTGGACACCAAGGAACTTGAAACACACACGTTTAGTGTTACTTTTCAAGAATGGTAAAGGCGTCCGCATACACAGGTTGGGTTTGCTCCTAGCAGAACTCGTTTAGGTCGAAGCGACCGTCTGTGATCGCATACTCCCTAAAGACCTTTCGCTTGAAACACAGCAATATTACTGTTGTTTGTCCCTCTTCAGCCACTGTAGCGACATCATAGCCAGAAACACTTCCTCAAAATAGTCTGAATTCATCTAAGATAAATCAAGAAATCTGTCAATAGTTGTTTACGTTTTTTCACCGAAGAGGTCTTAATCTGGCAATTTTACATCTAACTAAGATGTTTGGTGTAGTATATCTCAAGTTTTAAAAAAATGCATAAAAAACTTAGCATCTCTTGTGGAATGACAACGAACACTTCATGTTCCCACTCCTACTGGGAGTAGTACTGTTGACCAATCACAGACAAAGGTTTAGACTGGGAAGCATACGATAAGCTTCAGACTTTACTAAGGTTTTTGAAGCATCCATTGTATTACGTTTCAATATATTCTATTCAATTCTATCCCCAGACTGGTGCTGGAGTTTGACCTGTTGTCCTATGCCTTTGGGAAACTACATATAGTAGCTTTGGCCTGGCTGTTGATGTTCAGCTACACGTTGGCCGTGCCCTACTATGCCCTGGCTCTCTGGGGGACTCTCTACCATCGCAGCCCGGTACAGGGGGTACTGTCGGTGGGCGCTGGGCTGGTGCTCTCCGTCTTGCAGGCCGCTGTACTGGGGATTCTCCCTGTATACGTGGTGTTTCACTACCAGCTGCCTCCAGCCTCACGATTCATCATCATATTGGAACAGGTATGTAAAGTCAACACTATGACACTATGACATTTGGAATTACTAGAAGAGGTATGGATGGATGTGTGTACCTACAGTGGAGTGGTGTAGATCTGTCTGGTAGTGGTGAGTGGTGGAGATCTGTCTGATAGTGGTGTGTGGTGGAGATCTGTCTGGTAGTGTGGTGGAGATCTGTCTGGTAGTGGTGTGTAGTGGAGATCTGTCTGATAGTGGTGTGTGGTGGAGATCTGTCTGGTAGTGTGGTGGAGATCTGTCTGGTAGTGTGGTGGAGATCTGTCTGGTAGTGGTGTGTAGTGGAGATCTGTCTGATAGTGTGGTGGAGATCTGTCTGATAGTGGTGTGTAGTGGAGATCTGTCTGGTAGTGGTGTGTGGTGGAGATCTGTCTGGTAGTGGTGTGTGGTGGAGATCTGTCTGGTAGTGGTGTGTAGTGGAGATCTGTCTGGTAGTGGTGTGTAGTGGAGATCTGTCTGGTAGTGGTGTGTAGTGGAGATCTGTCTGGTAGTGTGGTGGAGATCTGTCTGGTAGTGGTGTGTAGTGGAGATCTGTCTGGTAGTGGTGTGTGGTGGAGATCTGTCTGGTAGTGGTGTGTGGTGGAGATCTGTCTGGTAGTGGTGTGTGGTGGAGATCTGTCTGGTAGTGTGGTGGAGATCTGTCTGGTAGTGTGGTGGAGATCTGTCTGGTAGTGGTGTGTAGTGGAGATCTGTCTGGTAGTGGTGTGTGGTGGAGATCTGTCTGGTAGTGGTGTGTAGTGGAGATCTGTCTGGTAGTGGTGTGTGGTGGAGATCTGTCTGGTAGTGTGGTGGAGATCTGTCTGGTAGTGGTGTGTAGTGGAGATCTGTCTGGTAGTGTGGTGGAGATCTGTCTGGTAGTGGTGTGTAGTGGAGATCTGTCTGATAGTGGTGTGTGGTGGAGATCTGTCTGGTAGTGTGGTGGAGATCTGTCTGGTAGTGGTGTGTAGTGGAGATCTGTCTGATAGTGGTGTGTGGTGGAGATCTGTCTGGTAGTGGTGTGTTTAGTAATTAAGTAAAGACAGTGATGAATATAGACACGAGCATCAACAACATCTCATATTATACAAGTTAAAGTAGAGAACTGATCCTGATTGGACAGTGTCCCATTGCTGCTTGTTGTGGCAGTATTTGTATTCATCCTGATTGGACCCGTCCCATCTCTGCTTGTTGTGACAGTGTTTATATTTATCTGGATTGGACACGTCCCATCTCTGCCCTGCTCCTCTTATCTTCACACTGATATTGTCAATAAAGAAAGGTTGATTTAATAAATCAGCTGGATGACTAGCTTGGTCATTTGTTATCTTTTTTTATAGAGTACTTTTTAGAATTGGCAGGAGAACATATGAGACTTTGGATGCAGTAACCAAACCTGGGTTCAAACACTATTTGAAATCATTTCAAATAATTTTTCTGAAGTTGATTGAGATTAGTTGGTGCAAGGGAAACAATAGAATAGTTACAAAAGATCAGCCCTGTCCATCTGGCACTCCAGGCAGGCTAAAGAAAAGGCTAAAAGTATTTGTAAGATTTCAAAAACTATTTGAACCCAGGTCTGGCAATAACTCTCACAAGGACAATTCTATTCCAATCCCTTGATTCATCTAAGGTGTGGATATCAATGTAACAAGTTACAGTCATTCATTGGTCATGATTGATTTGTTTTATTGACTTAGCTGGCTCCATTTGCCGTGTATAACGTTTACGTGTTGTCTCTCTCCCCTGTTCAGATCCGTTTCCTGATGAAAAGCTACTCTTTCATCCGAGAGAATGTCCCAGTCATCCTAAAACACAAGACAAAGGAAGGTAATGACAAGGATAATGTAATGTAATATAAAATAATGTATGTAATGACACAGAAACTACCACCCAATGACGATTGCATTTATATTGGAGTCATTCAGTGCATTCAACTGACCATGATGAGTCATAATGTCAATACAGTGTCAAAACCTCAGAACCGTGTCTAGTGTTTATAGAGGTGACATATAGAACCTCAGAACCTTGTCTAAAGTGTTTATAGAGGTGACATATAGAACCTCAGAACCTTGTCTAGTGTTTATAGAGGTGACATATAGAACATCAGAACCTTGTCTAAAGTGTTTATAGAGGTGACATATAGAACCTCAGAACCTTGTCTAAAGTGTTTATAGAGGTGACATATAGAACCTCAGAACCTTGTCTAAAGCGTTTATAGAAGTGGCATATAGAACCTCAGAACCTTGTCTAAAGTGTTTATAGAGGTGACATATAGAACCTCAGAACCTTGTCTAAAGCGTTTATAGAGGTGACATATAGAACCTCAGAACCTTGTCTAGTGTTTATAGAGGTGACATATAGAACCTCAGAACCTTGTCTAGTGTTTATAGAGGTGACATATAGAACCTCAGAACCTTGTCTAAAGTGTTTATAGAGGTGACATATAGAACCTCAGAACCTTGTCTAAAGTCTTTATAGAGGTGACATATACAACCTCAGAACCTTGTCGAAAGTCTTTATAGAGGTGACATATAGAACCTTGTCTAAAGTGTTTATAGAGGTGACATATAGAACCTCAGAACCTTGTCTAAAGTGTTTATAGATGTGACATATACAACCTCAGAACCTTGTCTAAAGTCTTTATAGAGATGACATATACAACCTCAGAACCTTTTCTAAAGTGTTTATAGAGGTGACATATAGAACCTCAGAACCTTGTCTAAAGTGTTTATAGAGGTGACATATAGAACCTCAGAACCTTGTCTAAAGTGTTTATAGAGGTGACATATACAACCTCAGAACCTTGTCTAAAGTGTTTATAGAGGTGACATATGGAACCTCAGAACCTTGTGTAAAGTGTTTATAGAGGTGACATATAGAACCTTGTCTAAAGTGTTTATAGAGGTGACATATACAGTAGAACCTTGGGGCCAGGATTTTTTCCTGACCATGTGGCCTGACCAAGATAAACTAGGCCCTGTATTGACATGACATCTCTTATATATCACCTCAACAGACAATACTGCCTGACTAATGACATCATTGTGTTTCTCAGGAGAGGGCCCCAGGGGAGAGGGCCCCAGGGGAGAGGGCCCCAGGGGAGAGGGTCTCAGGGGAGAGAGCCCCAGGGGAGAGGGTCCCAGGTTCCCAACGTTCTCGAGCTACCTCTATTTCCTCTTTGCTCCCACCCTCATCTACAGAGAGTCTTACCCCAGAAACCCACACATTAGATGGAACTATGTTGGCGTAACGTTTGCTAAGGTGAGTTATTTTCCTACTTTTAATCTTAATGATAGATTGTCTGTATTGTCTGCTGTAGATGTACAGTTCATGTTTTAGTCTATTTTAAAATAATCAGTGAATGTATTCACCCTAATAATAAATAATTGATTTGATTTTATACTGTAAAGTGTTTTTCCAGAGCCCAATTTACTTTATAAAGGGAGAGACTCCCCTTATTCGCCCTCTGTTGGTAGAGGTGTTGAATGCAGCCTGTGGCGCAGTATTGTTCCAGTAGCAGGTCATTGACATACCAGTATAGTTCAGGTCTCCAAGCTATACTATAATTTAACTGTTATCTTTAATCTTATCAGTATGTACAGTATGTTATTGAAGAATACATTTAGATTTGACCTTCAACCTCTAACCTAACAAACTAGAACTTTTGTCAGTAAGCCTTCTGTCTAGTGCATTCTGGGTCCTACCCCCTGATAAGTTCACATTGGATAAGGTCAAAGATAATTTTGTGTAGTATATTTTGCTTTTATAATTCTGAACTCTGGACAGATTCCTCTGCCATGGGAACTGGCAAGACCTCACAAACAGATCTGGTACCAGGCTTGCCATGGGTGACTTTTCCATTTATCCTCAACCTGTTTCCTTCCTGTCCTTCACTCAGATTCTGGGCTGTCTTTTCTATGGTTACTTTATCCTGGTGAGACTGTGCATCCCTGTCTTCATGAATGACAGCAACACGCCTTTCAGCACCAGAACACTGGTCCTGGCCTTGTTCCATGCTACACTTCCAGGTAATTCGTCAGTCAAATATAAATATATATATATAAAGCCACGTCAGTAGAAGAATGTAGCCTGTATTCTAATTGGGAGTGGTGAATTTGTATTAAAAAAATTAAAAACCTTTATTTAACTAGGCAAGTCAGTTAAAAACAAATTCTTATTTACAATGACGGCCTACCCCGGCCAAACCCAGACGACGCTCGGCCAGTTGTGCGCCCTATGGGACTCCCAATCACAGTCGGTTGTGATACAGCCTGGATTCAAACCACGTTGTCTGTAGTGACGCCTCAAGCACTGAGATGCAGTGCCTTAGACCGCTGAGCCACTCGGGAGCGCCAGAGTGAACTTTAACCTTTATTTAAGGAGGAAAGACCTTTGACCTTATCCAATGTGAACTTATCAGAGGGTAGGACCCAGAATGCACTAGACAGAAGGCTTACTGACAAAGTTCTAGTTTGTTAGGTTAGAGGTTGAAGGTCAAATCTAAATGTATTTGTCACATGCTTCGTGAACAAGAGGTCTAGACTAACAGTGAAATATGTACGGGCCCTTACCAACCATGGAGAGAGAAAGAAAACAGAGAAATAATAAAAAATTAAACACTTAATAATAAAGTGATAATAAATACGCAATGTGCAATTATACACGGGGTACCAGTACTGAGTTGTTGTTTAGGGGTACGAGGTAATTGAGGTAGATATTTACATATACAGTGGGGAGAACAAGTATTTGATACACTGCCGATTTTGCAGGTTTTCCTACTTACAAAGCATGTAGAGGTCTGTAATTTTTATCATAGAAACACTTCAACTGTGAGAGACGGAATCTAAAACAAAAATCCAGAAAATCACATTGTATGATTTTTAAATAATTAATTTGCATTTTATTGCATGACATAAGTATTTGATCACCTACCAACCAGTAAGAATTCCGGCTCTCACAGACCTGTTAGTTTTTCTTTAAGAAGCCCTCCTGTTCTCCACTCATTACCTGTATTAACTGCACCTGTTTGAACTCGTTACCTGTATAAAAGACACCTGTCCACACACTCAATCAAACAGATTCCAACCTCTCCACAATGGCCAAGACCAGAGAGCTGTGTAAGGACATCAGGGATAAAATTGTAGACCTGCACAAGGCTGGGATGGGCTACAGGACAATAGGCAAGCAGCTTGGTGAGAAGGAAACAACTGTTGGCGCAATTATTAGAAAATGGAAGAAGTTCAAGATGACGGTCAATCACCCTCGGTCTGGGGCTCCATGCAAGATTTCACCTCGTGGGGCATCAATGATCATGAGGAAGGTGAGGGATCAGCCCAGAACTACACGGCAGGACCTGGTCAATGACCTGAAGAGAGCTGGGACCACAGTCTCAAAGAAAACCATTAGTAACACACTACGCCGTCATGGATTAAAATCCTGCAGCGCACGCAAGGTCCCCCTGCTTAAGCCAGTGCATGTCCAGGCCTGTCTGAAGTTTGCCAATGACCATCTGGATGATCCAGAGAAGGAATGGGAGAAGGTCATGTGGTCTGATGAGACAAAAATAGAGCTTTTTGGTCTAACTCCACTCGCCGTGTTTGGAGGAAGAAGAAGTATGAGTACAACCCCAAGAACACCATCCCAACCGTGAAGCATGGAGGTGGAAACATCATTCTTTGGGGATGCTTTTCTGCAAAGGGGACAGGACGACTGCACCGTATTGAGGGGAGGATGGATGGGGCCATGTATCGCGAGATCTTGGCCAACAACCTCCTTCCCTCAGTAAGAGCATTGAAGATGGGTCGTGGCTGGGTCTTCCAGCATGACAACGACACGAAGCACACAGCCATGGCAACTAAGGAGTGGCTCCGTAAGAAGCATCTCAAGGTCCTGGAGTGGCCTAGCCAGTCTCCAGACCTGAACCCAATAGAAAATCTTTGGAGGGAGCTGAAAGTCCGTATTGCCCAGCGACAGCCCCGAAACCTGAAGGATCTGGAGAAGATCTGTAGGGAGGAGTGGGCCAAAATCCCTGCTGCAGTGTGTGCAAACCTAGTCAAGAACTACAGGAAACGTATGATCTCTGTAATTGCAAACAAAGGTTTCTGTACCAAATATTAAGTTCTGCTTTTCTGATGTATCAAATACTTATGTCATGCAATAAAATGCAAATTAATTACTTAAAAATCATACAATGTGATTTTCTGGATTTTTGTTTTAGATTCCGTCTCTCATAGTTGAAGTGTACCTATGATAAAAATTACAGACCTCTACATGCTTTGTAAGTAGGAAAACCTGCAAAATCGGCAGTGTATCAAATACTTGTTCTCCCCACTGTAACTAAGAAAAAGTGACAAATAATAAACAGTAGCAGCAGCGTATGTGATGAGTCCAAAAAATGTGTGGAAAATGGGTCAATGCAGATAGTTAAATAGTTAACCGAATAGTTACCCGGACTAACTATTTAGCGGCCTTATGGCTTGGGGGTAGAAGCTGTTCAGGGTCCTGTTGGTTCCAGATTGGTGCATCGGTACCACTTGCCGTGCGGTAGCAGAGAGAACAGTCTATGACTTGGGTGGCTGGAGTCTTTGACACCTTTTAGGCCCTCCCTCTGACACCGCCTGGTATAGAGGTTCTGGGTGGCAGGGAGCTCGGCCCCAGTGATATACTGGGCCGTTCGCACCAAATCAAATCAAATCAAATCAAATTTTATTAGTCACATACACATGGTTAGCAGATGTTAATGCGAGTGTAGCGAAATGCTTGTGCTTCTAGTTCCGACAATGCAGTAATAACCAACAAGTAATCTAACCTAACAATTCCACAACTACTACCTTATACACACACAAGTGTAAAGGGATAAAGAATATGTACATAAAGATATATGAATGAGTGGTGGTACAGAACGGCATAGGCAAGATGCAGTAGATGGTATAGAGTACGGTATATACATATGAGATGAGTACTGTAGGGTATGTAAACATAAAGTGGCATAGTTTAAAGTGGCTAGTGGTACATGTATTACATAAAGATGGCAAGATGCAGTAGATGATATAGAGTACAGTATATACATATGAGATGGGTAATGTAGGGTATGTAAACATTATATTAAGTGGCATTGTTTAAAGTGGCTAGTGGTACATTTTTACATAATTTCCATCAATTCCCATTTTTAAAGTGGCTGGAGTTGAGTCAGTATGTTGGCAGCGGCCGCTAAATGTTAGTGGTGGCTGTTTAACAGTCTGATGGCCTTGAGATAGAAGCTGTTTTTCAGTCTCTCGGTCCCTGCTTTGATGCACCTGTACTGACCTCGCCTTCTGGATGATAGCGGGGTGAACAGGCAGTGGCTTGGGTGGTTGTTGTCCTTGATGATCTTTATGGCCTTCCTGTGACATCGGGTGGTGTAGGTGTCCTGGAGGGCAGGTAGTTTGCCCCCGGTGATGCGTTCTGCAGACCTCACTACCCTCTGGAGAGCCTTACGGTTGTGGGCGGAGCAGTTGCCGTACCAGGCGGTGATACAGCCCGACAGGATGCTCTCGATTGTGCATCTGTAGAAGTTTGTGAGTGCTTTTGGTGACAAGCCGAATTTCTTCAGCCTCCTGAGGTTGAAGAGGCGCTGCTGCGCCTTCTTCACGACGCTGTCTGTGTGGGTGGACCAATTCAGTTTGTCCGTGATGTGTACACCGAGGAACTTAAAACTTTCCACCTTCTCCACTACTGACCCGTCGATGTGGATAGGGGGGTGCTCCCTCTGCTGTTTCCTGAAGTCCACAATCATCTCCTTTGTTTTGTTGACGTTGAGTGTGAGGTTATTTTCCTGACACCACACTCCGAGGGCCCTCACCTCCTCCCTGTAGGCCGTCTCGTCGTTGTTGGTAATCAAGCCTACCACTGTAGTGTCATCCGCAAACTTGATGATTGAGTTGGAGGCGTGCATGGCCACGCAGTCGTGGGTGAACAGGGAGTACAGGAGAGGGCTCAGAACGCACCCTTGTGGGGCCCCAGTGTTGAGGATCAGCGGGGTGGAGATGTTGTTACCTACCCTCACCACCTGGGGGCGGCCCGTCAGGAAGTCCAGGACCCAGTTGCACAGGGCGGGGTCGAGACCCAGGGTCTCGAGCTTGATGACGAGTTTGGAGGGTACTATGGTGTTAAATGCTGAGCTGTAATCGATGAACAGCATTCTCACATGGGTATTCCTCTTGTCCAGATGGGTTAGGGCAGTGTGCAGTGTGGTTGCGATTGCGTCGTCTGTGGACCTATTGGGTCGGTAAGCAAATTGGAGTGGGTCTAGGGTGTCCGGTAGGGTGGAGGTGATATGGTCCTTGACTAGTCTCTCAAAGCACTTCATGATGACGGAAGTGAGTGCTACGGGGCGGTAGTCGTTTAGCTCAGTTACCTTAGCTTTCTTGGGAACAGGAACAATGGTGGCCCTCTTGAAGCATGTGGGAACAGCAGACTGGGATAAGGATTGATTGAATATGTCCGTAAACACACCAGCCAGCTGGTCTGCGCATGCTCTGAGGACGCGGCTGGGAATGCCGTCTGGGCCTGCAGCCTTGCGAGGGTTAACACGTTTAAATGTTTTACTCACCTCGGCTGCAGTGAAGGAGAGCCCGCAGGTTTTGGTAGGGGGCCGTGTCAGTGGCACTGTATTGTCCTCAAAGCGGGCAAAAAAGTTGTTTAGCCTGTCTGGGAGCAAGACATCCTGGTCCGCGACGGGGCTGGTTTTCTTTTTGTAATCCGTGATTGACTGTAGACCCTGCCACATACCTCTTGTGTCTGAGCTGTTGAATTGCGACTCGATTTTGTCTCTGTACTGGGACTTAGCCTGTTTGATTGCCTTGCGGAGAGAATAGCTACACTGTTTGTATTCGGTCATGCTTCCGGTCACCTTGCCCTCTGTAGTGCCTTGCGGTTGGAGGCCGAGCAGTTGTCATACCAGGCGGTGATGCAACCAGTCAAGATTCTCTCGATGGTGCAGCTGTAGACCTTTTTGAGGATCTGAGGTCCCATGGCCAAATCTTTTCAGCCTTCTGAGGGGGAAGAGGCGTTATCGTGCCCTCTTCACGACTGTGTTGGTGTGTATGAACCATAATTGATCCTTAGTGATGTGGACACAGAGGAACTTTAATTTCTCGACCCGCTCCACTACAGCCCTGTTGATGTGAATTGGGGCATGCTCGGCCCTCCGTTTCCTAGTAGTCCATGATCAGCTCCTTTGTCTTGCTGGCGTTGAGGGAGAGGTTGTTTTCCTGGCACCACACTGCCAGGTCACCGTTCTCCTCCCTATAGGCTGTCTCATCGTCGTTGGTGATCAGACTTACCACCGTCATGTCGTTGGCAAACCTAATGGTGGCAATGGAGTCGTGCTGTCCACACAGTCGTGGGTGAACAGGGAGTACAGGAGGGGACCAAGCACACACCCCTGAGGGGCCCCCGTGTTGAGGGTGAGCAAGGCGGATGTGTTGTTGACTACCCTCACCACCTGGGAGAGGCCCATCAGGAAGTCCAGTATCCAGTCGCAGAGGGAAGTGTTCAGTCCCAGGGTCCTTAGCGTAGTGATGAGCTTGGAGGGCACTATGGTGTTGAATGATGAGCTGTAGTTAATGAACAGTGGTCTCACGTAGATGTTCCTCTTCTACAGCTGGGAAAGGGAAGTGTGTGGAGTGCAATATAGATTGAGTCACTTGTGGATCTGTTGGGGCGGAACGTGAATTGGAGTGGGTCCAGGGTGTTTGGGATGATGGTGTTGATGTGAGCCATCACCAGCCTTTCAATGTTTTTCATGGCTACAGATGTGAGTGCTATGGGGCGATAGTCATTTAGACAGGCTACTTTGGCATTCTTGGGCACAGGGACTATGGTGGTCTGCTTTAAACATGTAGGTATTACAGACTGGGTCAGGGAGAGGTTGAAAATGTCAGTGAAGACACTTGCCTGCTGGTCAGTGCATGGTCTGAGTACACGTCCTGGTAATCAGCTCTAGCCTTTAGCTCAGTGCGGATGTTGCCTGTAATCTATGGCTTCTGGTTGGGCAATGTACGTACGGTCACTGTGGGGACAATGCTGTCGATGCACTTATTAATGAAGTCTGTGACTGATGAGGTAAACTCCTTAATGCCATCGGATGGAACGCCACTTCTGTCTTGAGAGCGTCGCTGTTACTTCAAGGTTTCAGTTTTTGCTTGTAAGCAGGAATCAGGAGGATAGAGGTACAAGGCACTGCATCTCAGTGCTAGAGGCGTCACTACAGACCCTGGTTCAATTCCAGGCTGTATCACAACCGACTGTGATTGGGAGTCCGATAGGGAAGCTCACAATTGGCCCAGTGTCGTTCGGGTTAGGGTTTGGCCGGGGTAGGCCGTCATTGTAAATAAGAATTTGTTCTTAACTGACTTGCCTAGTTAAATAAAGGTCAAATAAAATTAAAATAAAAGATTTGCCAAATTAAGAGCGAGGGAGAGCTTTCTATGCGTTTCTGTGTGTGGAGTAAAGCTGATCTAGTTTTTTCGCCTCTAGTTGCACAGTTGATATGCTGGTAGAAATGAGGTAAAAGGGATTTCAGTTTTTATCCCTAAATATCACTGGTCACTAGGAGCACCGCTTCTGGATGAGCATTTTCTTGTTTGCTTATGGCCTTATACAGCTCATTGAGTGCGGTCTTAGTGCCAGCATCGGTCTGCGGAGGTAAATAGACAGCTACAAATAATATAGATGAACACTCTATTGGTAAATAGTACGGTCTACAGCTTATCATGAGGTATTCAACCTCAGGCGAGCAGTACCTTGATATTAGAGATCGCGTACCAGCTCTTGTTAACAAAGACACACTTCCCCTCTTGAGTTTACCCGACGCTGCCGCTCTGTCCTGCCGATGCATAGAAAAACCAGCTAGATGTAAATGATGTCCTTGTTCAGCCACGACTCCGTGAAACATAGAATATTATAGTTCTTCAGGTCTCGTTGATAGGATAGTCTCGAACGGAGCTCGTCCAGTTTTTTCTCCGGTGATTGTACGTTCGCCAGTAGAACGGAGGCTAGAGGCGGTTTTATGTACTCGCCGATGTAGTTTTGTCAGGGTGCCGGCACGTCGGCCTCTCTTACGTCGCCTGTTTTCTTGTCCGAGTCTCTGGGATCAGGGCCTGGTCCGGGGCGAGCAGTGCGTCCGCTGTTCTGATGTTCAGAAGCTCTTTTCGGGTCATCATCGCAAAAAAACACAAAAAACAGCCAGTAAAAGCAGCTGCTCTACATTGCAGCGCGATTCTATAGATCTACAGGTGATCTATTTACTATGAACGACAGGGAGGTTTGTCTCCCAGAGAGATAACACACTGTTCTTCATCTATGGTGTCTCCAGTCTATTCCCTAGGCTGTGATAGGAACTAGCATTACAATGAGATAATAATACCAATACAACCTCTGAGTTTATGGTTGTGACCCGATGTGTCAGTAGGTTGTCGAGTTCCTTACTGTGAGGTAAGTGGACAAGTCAGATAATTGAGTTACTTGAGTACGTTCTGACAGTGGGGTGGTAAATCTCTCTCTCTCTCTCCCACCCCCTCTCCTCTCCTCTCCTCTCTCCTCTCTCCTCTCTCCTCTCCCCTCTCCCCTCTCTCCCCTCTCCCCTCTCCTCTCTCCTCTCTCCTCTCTCCTCTCTCCTCTCTCCTCTCTCCTCTCCTCTCTCCTCCTCTACCTCTCTCCCACCCTCTCTCCCACCCCCTCTTCTCCCTCCCCTCCTCCCAGGTATGTTATTGCTACTGCTGGCGTTCTTTGCCTTCCTCCACTGCTGGCTAAACGCCTTCGCTGAGATGCTATGCTTTGCAGACAGGATGTTCTATAAGGTATAACTTTCACACACACACACAAATAGTCTACACGTAATACCTCTGAAACACACTGTCTTTTTGTTATAATCAGACCAGGAAAAACTCCCGGCACTTTAAAATGCCGTAGAACCAAATTCAATAATTTTCATCCTTTTTGTTCTGCAGGACTGGTGGAACTCGACATCGTTTGCCAATTACTACAGGACCTGGAACGTGGTGGTTCATGACTGGCTTTACTACTATGGATACAGAGATTTTCTCTGGGTAACTATCTCCGCTAAATCTCACCGTAAATATAGCCCCAAATCTCACCGTAAATATAGCCCCAAATCTCACTGTAAATATAGCCCCAAATCTCACCGTAACTATAGCCCCAAATCTCACCGTAAATATAGCCCCAAATCTCACCGTAAATATAGCCCCAAATCTCACCGTAAATATAGCCCCAAATCTCACCGTAAATATAGCCCCAAATCTCACCGTAAATATAGCCCCAAATCTCACCGTAAATATAGCCCCAAATCTCACCGTAAATATAGCCCCAAATCTCACCGTAAATATAGCCCCAAATCTCACCGTAAATATAGCCCCAAATCTCATACAGACCCACCACTGGAGCCAAGTTCCAGTGTTCGCATTCGAAAACAGAATATTCAAGAGATTTTTTTTTTTAATCTAAGAGATGAAATGGGATTGACCGTCCACAACCCTGTTAAACCTTCTGCTTGTAAAAAAGAGCTGACCTACTCTAACACCTAAAAGGCTTAATAACGAGAAATGAGGTAAAAAGGTTAAAAATGACTTCATCTATTTTAAAACTGCAGAGTAAGTAAAGCCATTGGCAGTAAAAGCTTGGAGGAAATACAGCTGACACACAGGTTAAAAAGACATGCTCCTTCAATTAGGTAAGAGCATGTGCACCTGTGTCAGAATGAACGACCAATGAGCAATGGGGGAAAAGTATCCAATTGTCATACTTGAGTAAAAGTAAAGGTACCTTAATAGTAAAAGTGAAAGTCACCCAGTAAAATAGTACCTGAGGAAAAGTCTAAAAGTATTTGGTTTTAAATATACTTAAGTACCAAAAGTAAAAGTAGAAATCATTTCAAATTCCTTATATTGAGTAAACCAGACGGCATAATTTTTTCTTGTTTTTGCTAATTTACGGAGAGCCAGGGGCACACTCCAACATTTAGACATAATTTACAAACGAAGAATTTGTGTTCAGTGAGTCCGCCAGATCAGAGGCAGTAGGGATGACCTGGGGCCTCATTTATAAAATGGACTTAATTAATATCCATTGTTATCTTAACATTTTACATTTTTTTTTACTTATCTTAAGTATGACTTATGCAAGAAAACCACGTATAAGTAGTTATTTATAAAACTTTACTGTGACGTGGAAATGATCTTATCTCTACTCAGAGTCTAGACTTGACGCAAGTGATTTTCCTGCTGGTTATGTATGGCTATTCTTTCTTCCTTTGCAGTTTAAGGTCTCGTTTCTTTTTCACATCAGACACAGTTCTGTCCTGCTGCCCCACCTCGTTCACTGCAGAGGCGACACACTCCCAAGATACCTGTTTGTCAACCCACTATTTAGTCCACCGAATAATACGTGTTGCCTGTTTTCAATCTCCACTACCATCGCCGTGATCTCGTCTTCCAGAACGTTTGCGTTTCTCTTTTGGTCCATGGCTATTCCTGACTAAACCCTCATTTGTGCCACCATTCTAGAAGGGGGAAATCACTGGTTGTATGGAACGTTTAGGTGCCATCAATTTTCAGTTAATTTGAGATTTATAGATGACAGGTACAAATGGGCTTCTTAGAACCTGCGTAAGCAAGGTTATTTATACTCAGTATCTTTTATGAATCCAACGTAGGCACGCCGTCAGAAATTATCTTACCACTAAGTTCAAGTATAAATCTAATACATTTTTTTAAATAAATGAGGCCCCAGGGATTTTCTCTTAATAAGTGAGTGAATTGGACCATTTTCCTGTCCTGTTAAGCATTCAAAATGTAATGAGTACTTTTGGGTGTCGGGGAAAATGTATGAAGTTCAACTTCATTATTATTTTGTTTAGGAATGTAGTGAAGTAAACAACTTAAGTAGTACTTTTAAGTATTTTTACTTAAGTACTTTACAACACTGTCAATGAGAACACAGTAACAATTATAATGACTGCACGGCCAGGCACGACTCCAACACCATCATTAAATTTGCCGATGACACAACAGTGGTAGGCCTGTTCACCGACCACAACGAGACAGCCTATAGGGAGGAGGTCAGAGACCTGGCTGTGTGGTGCCGGGACAACAACCTCTCCCTCAACGTGATCAAGACAAAGGAGATGATTGTGGACTACAGGAAAAAGAGGACCAAGCACGCCCCCATTCTCATCGGCAGGGCTGCAGTGGAGCAGGTTGAGAGCTTCAAGTTCCTTGGTGTCCACATCACCAACAATCAAACATGGTCAAAGCACACCAAGACAGTCGTGAAGAGGGCACGACAAAACCTATTCCCCCTCAGGAGACTGAAAAGATTTGGCATGGGTCCTCAGATCCTCAAAAGCTTCTACAGCTGCACCATCGAGAGCATCCTGACTGGTTGCATCACTGCCTGATATGGCAACTGCTCGGCCTCCGACCGCAAGGCACTACAGAGGGTAGTGCGAACGGCCCAGTACATCACTGGGGCCAAGCTTCCTGCCATCCATCCAGGACCTCTCCAGACTATTTGCAGTGCCCCCCCCTTTTACACCACTGCTACTCTCTGTTGTCATCTATGCATTGTCACTTTAATAACTCTACCTACATGTACATATTACCTCAACTAACCGGTGCCCCCGCACATTGACTCTGTATTGGCACCCCCCCTGTATATAGTCTCGCTGTTGTTATTTTACTGCTGCTCTTTAATTATTTGTTACTTTTATTTCTTATTCTTATCCGTATTTTTTTTTTAAACTGCATTGTTGGTTAGGGGCTCGTAAGTAAGCATTTCACTGTAAGGACTACACCAGTTGTATTCGGCGCATGTGACTAATAAAATGTAATTTGAAGACAATTAGCATTTTGGTGTGTGCAATTGGAAATTAGTGCAGGCATAGATTCTCCATTATATGTATTAACCGCCTCTTCCTCTCTGGCGCAGGCTTATGGAATGTTTGAATGGAATGGCGAATGAACAGAAATACAAAGACATTACGTGGACTTGCTTCACGGTTAAAGAAGTTACTTTAAAATGAGTCTCAGTACAAGTGAAGGCTTTTTATATAGAGAGACGAAGTGTCTCAAACGATACCCTATTACCTACGTCAGGTTAAAAGTTGTGCACTATAAAGGGAATAGGGTGTTATTTTGAACACAACTAGTGTCATGTTCATTGTGTATGTCCACTCGTCTCTGTGACCCTGTCCAACCCCTAACCTTTGACCTGTAACCCCTGACTGTAGCTGTCCAGAAGGAAGTTCCGTACGGCAGCCATGTTGTCAGTGTTCGCCGTGTCGGCCTTGGTCCATGAATATGTCTTCACCCTGGGCTTCGGATTCTTCTACCCAGTAATGTTCTGTCTCTTCGCTTTCTTCGGAGGTGAGCCACACACACACACACACACACACACATAACACACACACACACACACAACACACACACACACACACACACACACACACACACACACACACACACACATAACACACACACACACACACACAACACACACACAACACACACACACACACACACACACACATACACAACACACACACACACACACACACACACACACACACACACACACACACACACACACACACACACACACAGACACACACACATGTTCTGCCTCTACACTGTCATCAGAGATGATCCAGAGCCATAGACTATATTGGCCAGTTTCCCAGACATAGATTAAGTCTAGTCCCTTTAATATGCATTCAAGAATACCTCTGTGATGATACACTGTAACTTGAAATGATTTGTTTTGACAACAGAAAATAGTTTGATGATCTCTCTCTCTCTCTCTCTCTCAGTGGCGTTCAACTTCACTCTGAACGACAAGAGGAAGAGTCCTGTGTGGAACATCATGATGTGGACCTGTCTGTTCATTGGCCAAGGGGTCATGGTGTGTCTGTACTGCCAGGAGTGGTACGCCCAGATACACTGTCCTCGCACTGGGGTAGGTATCACCCACAGACATTATATACCATATGTTTACATATATTACGCTGGGTTACGTATCACAGCCAGATAACTATGAACGATCCAGTACAACGTTATCAGACATTAGCCAACGCTCATAGAAATGCCCATTAATCCACAAAATGATTCACATTTCCTCTTGCTGCAGGATTAGAAAACACTGCAGTACTGCAGTACAAAGTTATGATAGCTCTGCAATACTGCAGTACAAAGTTATGATAGCACTGCAGTACTGCAGTACCCAGTACAAGGTTATGATAGTACTGCAATACTGCAGTACCCAGTACAAAGTTATGATAGCTCTGCAATACTGCAGTACAAAGTTATGATAGCACTGCAGTACTGCAGTACCCAGTACAAGGTTATGATAGCACTGCAGTACTGCAGTACCCAGTACAACGTTATGATAGTGTTGTTAGTCCTCGTAAAATACATTAATCTGACTGTGGCGCAAATACACAAAGTAGTCTCTCTCTGTTTCAGTTTTTCTCTGTCCTTGTCACTTTCCCACTAGTCTCAGATGCAAGCAAACACCCACACATCGTCACACACACACAAAACCCTCCCACACACACACCAACAGGCCACACGTGTTAGCGTGTGGATATGGATATCTTTTATAATTTCGAAATAAATAAACATAACTTTTTATGTCAAACGGTTTTATTTTATTTCAGTCTTCTGTCATGTATATAAAGTGTAATATTGGGATACAAACTCAAAATGTAATACATTTCAACTCTATATCTGACATGGTACAGACGTCTTCTTTTTATAAGTGTGTGAGGTGTATACTTTTCTTTCAAAGTAGATTTATTTAAAGACTACCAAGGAACACTCTGTGTAACCCGGATTTAGCCCACTGCAGTAAATTAAACCACAAAAACAGTGGCAATGTTTTCCAAACAAGTGACAATGCTTTTCTAAACGGTGTGTGTGTGTGTGATCTCTCTCAACAGGATAGCTTCTGGGAGTTGGTGACACCCCGATCCTGGTCCTGCAGCAACTAGGTCTGAACCTACGTCATTGAGTTGCCTGCTTCATCCAGGGATTGAGACATGGGCTGAGTCTCAATAGTAATCCCAGCTGTTCAACCCTCCACGTTGAACTTGGTGTCGGGGGACAAACCCAGCTTGTAAACCTTGCCTTTGATCCTTGGCTAAAACAGACGCCCTTTGAGAGTGTGATTCGTTGATAGAATCCTGTCAGGAAACAAGATCTAAAGGTGGAATATAAACAAGAGGTAGTAGTAGTAGAAAACGTGCTTACTGTTTGGATGGAACATGTATGGATGGATTGTGTATCTATGGATGTGTTTAACTATAGTAGTGGGGACCAAAGGTCCTCACAAGAATAGTAAACAAAAAAACATTTTGATCAACTAGGGATATTTTGTTAGTCCCCACAAGGTCAAATGCTATTTCTAGGGGGTTTAGGGTTAAGGTTAGAATTAGTGTTAGAATTAGGTTAGGTTTAGGGTTAAGGTTAGGTTTTTGGATTAAGGAAAGGGTAAGGGCTAAGGTTAGGGTAAGGGTAAGGGCTAAGGTTAGGGTTAGGGTAAGGGTTAGGGTTAGGGCAGTGGTGGAAAAGTACCCAATTGTCATATTTCAGTAAAAGTAAAGATACGTTAATAGAAAATGACTAAAAGTATTTTGTTTTAAATATACTTAAGTATTAAAAGTAAATGTAATTGATAAAATGTACTTAAGTATCAAAAGTAAAAGCTCCTTATATTAAACTCCTCAAACTCCTTATATTAAGCAAACCAGACAGCACCATTTTCTTGTTTTTAAAATTTACGGATAGCCAGGGGCACACTCCAACACTCAGACTTAATTTACAAACAAAACATTTGTGTTTAGTGAGTCCGTCAGATCAGAGGCAGTAGGGATGACCAGGGATGTTCTCTTGATAAGTGCGTGAATTGGACCATTTTCTTGTCCTGCTAAGCATTCAAAATGTCACGTGTACTTTTGTGTGACAAGGAAAATGTATGGAGTAAAAGGTACATTATCTTCTTTAGGAATGTAGAGAAGTAAAAGTAAAAGTTGTCAAAAATTAATAAAGTAAAGTACAAATACAAAAAATAAATTACTTAAGTAGTCCTTGAAAGTAGTTTTACTTAAGTACTTTACACCACTGGGTTAGTGTTAGCAGCTAGGGTTAAGTTTAGGGTTAAGGTTAGGGTTAGCAGCTAGGGTTAGGTTTAGGGTTAAGGTTAGGGTTAGGGTTAGCAGCTAGGGTTAGGTTTAGGGTTAAAGTTAGCAGCTAGGGTCAGGTTTAGGGTTAAGGTTAGGGTTAGGGTTAGCAGCTAGGGTTAAGTTTAGGGTTAAGGTTAGGGTTAGGGTTAGCAGCTAGGGTTAAGTTTAGGGTTAAGGTTAGGGTTAGGGTTAGCAGCTAGGGTTAGGTTTAGCAGCTAGGGTCAGGTTTAGGGTTAAGGTTAGGGGTTTGGGAAAATAGGATTTTGAATGGGACTGAATTTTGTGTCCCCACAAGGCTAGTTATACAAGACTGTGTGAACTGAAATGACATGGACAGCATTCTGCATTACCTCGGTGTCAAGACTTCCATGCCAGGGGACGCAATTCTTCACGCATTAGAATGTTCTATTGGTTAAATTCAGACATTCTCCACTGAGTTATATTGTTTTGTAAATTCAAGACAATTTGTAAATTAATGCAAAACCAAATCATATCACATTTGTAAACGTACCGCTTCAAATGTAATTTCTTTTTTTTATTACGAAACTGCATTTACAATATTTTTGTTGTTGTCTTTACACTTTATAAAGTGATCTCAATAAAAGGTGGTTATAGATATGAAGGAACAATACCATTTCACTGCAGAGAAACTCTAATCTGCACAAAACAATGACAGGAAGCCAAGAGGGAAAACAACTGACTATAGTGGTGATACAGTGATTTATTGATCTGATGGGTGAAACTTCGACTCCACATCCCTGTCCTCATCTGCTCCATCCAGAAATATCTGATTCAGCACTCCGGTCATCCTATGATAGAGCAACATCATCTACTGTATGTGTCCTGGGTCCTGGTATGTTTATTATTGGGTCTGGGTTAGGAATAATAACCGTCCTAAACCCACTGAGGTAGTCCCCAGGACCTGGGGTGAAGAGCGTTGTCTGCAATTTGACGCTGGGGCATGGTAGCATGCCTAATCTAGCCTGCGGGGTGTGCAGTGTGTTCCCCAAAAAGAAATATATCCCCTAGAGGGTAATTCTGGTTTAAATCCGTGGAACAAACAGTCCACCATCTTACCTAGCGTGCAGGGTGCGCATTGCGTTGACTCTTCCTCGGTTGACGTCCATCTCCAGCAGGCGTGGGATACAGCGGATGCTAGAGGGCCCGGCTGGGATCTTCCTGGCCAGCCACATGCAGCGCAGAGTCTTGTCTGCCTGCCACAGCGTCTTCATCTTGCCTTGTTCTTTTTCGCTATGACACACACACACACAAACACAGAGAGAGAGAGAGAGAGAGAGACAGGAAGCAGATGATTACATGGTGCTCTGTGTGGAATGTTCTGTTGACAGTGTTAGCAGCAGATACAGCAGATACAGGACTAGGTGTGTTAGTAGTTGATGTGGTTGGGGGATACAGGACTAGGTGTGTTAGTAGTTGATGTGGTTGGGGGATACAGGACTAGGTGTGTTAGTAGTTGATGTGGTTGGGGGATACAGGACTCGGTGTGTTAGTAGTTGATGTGGTTGGGGGATACAGGACTAGGTGTGTTAGTAGTTGATGTGGTTGGGGGATACAGGACTCGGTGTGTTAGTAGTTGATGTGGTTGGGGGATACAGGACTAGGTGTGTTAGTAGTTGATGTGGTTGGGGGATACAGGACTAGGTGTGTTAGTAGTTGATGTGGTTGGGGGATACAGGACTAGGTGTGTTAGTAGTTGATGTGGTTGGGGGATACAGGACTAGGTGTGTTAGTAGTTGATGTGGTTGGGGGATACAGGACTCGGTGTGTTAGTAGTTGATGTGGTTGGGGGATACAGGACTAGGTGTGTTAGTAGTTGATGTGGTTGGGGGATACAGGACTAGGTGTGTTAGTAGTTGATGTGGTTGGGGGATACAGGACTAGGTGTGTTAGTAGTTGATGTGGTTGGGGGATACAGGACTAGGTGTGTTAGTAGTTGATGTGGTTGGGGGATACAGGACTAGGTGTGTTAGTAGTTGATACAGGTGGTGGTCTTGGCACATGATGGAGAAAGTTAACTCTTAGTTTCTGCCTCATGATGTACTTGATATTTGGAGAAATTATTATTAGAGGATTCTATCTAGAGATTGAAAACTTTGAAGAAAGTTCAACTGACTTCGAGATAAAACAAAGAGTAAACAAAAGCACTGAGCTAAATGATGTGGTGTGTTTGCGTGTAGCCTACCTGTGAACACTGCTCCATGGGTATGTCTCAGGTAAAGGTGGAGGTAAGTGTACCAGGGAAGGTGGGGGATGGTGTACCAATGACGACGGGTGTGCGTGTGCAGGCGAAGCGAGGTGTGTAGGTGGGTATAGGTGTGTGGATGGTGGGGTTTGGAGTGAAGATGGGGCTAGACGTGCCAGTGACAGGGATGATGGAAGATTGGAGTTGGGACTGGGCCTCAGAGACCACTGTAGTTTGGTAGGCACCACCGTCATGATGGGATGGGGCAGCTCCTGGCTGGTGTTGCATGGAACCGGAGCGGCCAGATGCAAGTTGTAGTCCACTCTCAGCTGTTGAGATAGAGTTGCACAGAGTAATGAAGTGTAGCATAGTAGTGTAGAGTATAGCAGTGTAGGGTATAGCAGTGTGGAGTATAGTAGTGTAGAGTATAGCAGTGTAGAGTATAGTAGTGTGGAGTATAGCAGTGTAGGGTATAGTAATGTAGAGTATAGTATAGTGGAGCACAGTAGAGTGGCGCAGAGTATAGCAGTGTACAGTATAGTAGTGTGGAGTATAGTGGTGTAGAGCAGAGTGTGGTAGTGTGGAGTAACGTAGAGTATGGTAGTGTATAGCAGAGTGTGGTAGTGTGGAGTATAGTCGTGTAGAGTAGAGTAGAGTGGAGTAGTGCGGAGTAATGTTGGGTATAGTAGTGTATAGCAGAGTATAGTGGTGTATAGCAGAGTATAGTAGTGTGGAGTATAGGGGTACATAGTAGAGTATAGTAGTGTAGAGTATAGTCGTGTAGAGTAGTGTAGAGTACAGTGCAGTGTAGAGTATAGTCGTGTAGAGTAGTGTAGAGTACAGTACAGTATAGCAGTGTAGAGTATAGTTGTGTACAGCAGTGTAGAGTACAGTACAGTATATCAGTGTAGAGTATAGTATAGTAGTGTAGAGTTGAGTAGTGTAGAGTATAGTGTAGTGGTGTAGATTGCAGTATAGCAGTGTAGAGTGGTGCAGAGTATACTAGTGTAGAGTATAGCAGCGTAGAGTATAGTAGTGTGGAGTATAGCAGCGTAGAGTATAGTAGGGTGGAGTATAGCAGTGTGGAGTATAGCAGTGTAGAGTATAGTAGTGTGGAGTATAGTCATGTAGAGTATAGCAGTGTGGAGTATAGTAGTGTAGAGTATAGTAGTGTAGAGTATAGTAGTGTGGACTATAGTAGTGTGGAGTATAGTAGTGTAGAGTATAGTAGCGCAGAGTATAGTAGTGCAGAGTATAGCAGTGCGGAGTATAGTAGCGTGGAGTATAGCAGTGTGGAGGATAGCAGTGTGGAGTATAGCAGTGTGAAGTATAGTAGTGTGGAGTATAGTAGTGTAGAGTATAGTAGTGTAGAGTATAGTAGTGTAGAGTATAGTAGTGTAGAGTATAGTAGTGCGGAGTATAGTAGTGTAGAGTATAGTAGTGTAGAGTATAGTCGTGTAGAGTATAGTCGTGTAGAGTATAGTCGTGTAGAGTATAGTAGTGTAGAGTATAGTAGTGTAGAGTATAGCAGTGTAGAGTATAGTAGTGTAGAGTATAGTAGTGTAGGGTATAGTAGTGTGGAGTATAGCAGTGTGGAGTATAGTAGTGTGGAGTATAGTAGTGTAGAGTATAGCAGTGTAGAGTATAGTAGTGTAGAGTATAGCAGTGTGGAGTATAGTAGTGTAGAGTATAGCGGTGTGGAGTATAGCGGTATAGAGTATAGCAGTGTGGAGTATAGTAGTGTGGAGTATAGTAGTGTAGAGTATAGTAGTGTGGAGTATAGCAGTGTGGAGTATAGTAGTGTGGAGTATAGTAGTGTAGAGTATAGCAGTGTAGAGTATAGTAGTGTAGAGTATAGTAGTGTGGAGTATAGTAGTGTAGAGTATAGCAGTGTGACGTATATTGGTGTGGAGTATAGCGGTGTAGAGTATAGTAGTGTGGAGTATAGTAGTGTGGAGTATAGTAGTGTAGAGTATAGTAGTGTGGAGTATAGCAGTGTGGAGTATAGTAGTGTGGAGTATAGTAGTGTAGAGTATAGCGGTGTAGAGTATAGTGGTGTAGAGTATAGTAGTGTAGAGTATAGTAGTGTAGAGTATAGTGGTGTAGAGTATAGTAGTGTAGAGTATAGTAGTGTAGAGTATAGCAGTGTGGAGTATAGTAGTGTGGAGTATAGTAGTGTAGTGTATAGTAGTGTGGAGTATAGTAGTGTAGAGTATAGTAGTGTAGAGTATAGTAGTGTAGAGTATAGTATAGTAGTGTAGAGTATAGTAGTGTGGAGTATAGTAGTGTAGAGTATAGTAGTGTAGAGTATAGTAGTGTGGAGTATAGCAGTGTGGAGTATAGCAGTGTGGAGTATAGTAGTGTAGAGCAATGTGGAGTATATTGGTGCAGAGTGGTGTTGAGGAAAGAGTAGTAGTATGGAGTATAGTAGTGTAGAGTGTAGTCATGTGGGGTATAGCAGAGTACTGTGGGGTACAGTATAGCAGTGTTGAGTAGTGTGGAGTACAGTATAGCAGTGTAGAGTACAGTATAGCAATGTAGAGTAGTGTAGAGTATAGTAGTAAAGAGTATATCAGTGTAGAGTATAGCAGTGTAGAGTATATTAGAGTAGAGTAAAGTAGAGTGGTGTGGGGTATACAGTGGGGAGAACAAGTATTTGATACACTGCCGATTTTGCAGGTTTTCCTACTTACAAAGCATGTAGAGGTCTGTCATTTTTATCATAGGTACACTTCAACTGTGAGAGACGGAATCTAAAACAAAAATCCAGAAAATCACATTGTATGATTTTTAAGTAATTAATTTGCATTTTATTGCATGACATAAGTATTTGATCCCCTACCAACCAGTAAGAATTCCGGCTCTCACAGACCTGTTAGTTTTTCTTTAAGAAGCCCTCCTGTTCTCCACTCATTACCTGTATTAACTGCACCTGTTTGAACTCGTTACCTGTATAAAAGACACCTGTCCACACACTCAATCAAACAGACTCCAACCTCTCCACAATGGCCAAGACCAGAGAGCTGTGTAAGGACATCAGGGATAAATTGTAGACCTGTACAAGGCTGGGATGGGCTACAGGACAATAGCCAAGCAGCTTGGTGAGAAGGCAACAACTGTTGGCACAATTATTAGAAAATGGAAGAAGTTCAAGATGACGGTCAATCACCCTCGGTCTGGGGCTCCATGCAAGATCTCACCTCGTGGGGCATCAATGATCATGAGGAATGTGAGGGATCAGCCCAGAACTACACGGCAGGACCTGGTCAATGACCTGAAGAGAGCTGGGACCACAGTCTCAAAGAAAACCATTAGTAACACACTACGCCGTCATGGATTAAAATCCTGCAGCGCACGCAAGGTCCCCCTGCTCAAGCCAGCGCATGTCCAGGCCCGTCTGAAGTTTGCCAATGACCATCTGGATGATCCAGAGGAGGAATGGGAGAAGGTCATGTGGTCTGATGAAACAAAAATAGAGCTTTTTGCTCTAAACTCCACTCGCCGTGTTTGGAGGAATAGAAGGATGAGTACAACCCCAAGAACACCATCCCAACCGTGAAGCATGGAGGTGGAAACATCATTCTTTGGGGATGCTTTTCTGCAAAGGGGACAGGACGACTGCACCGTATTGAAGGGAGGATGGATGGGGCCATGTATCGCGAGATCTTGACCAACAACCTCCTCCCTCAGTAAGAGCATTGAAGATGGGTCGTGGCTGGGTCTTTCAGCATGACAACGACCCGAAACACACAGCCAGGGCAACTAAGGAGTGGCTCCGTAAGAAGCATCTCAAGGTCCTGGAGTGGCCTAGCCAGTCTCCAGACCTGAACCCAATAGAAAATCTTTGGAGGGAGCCGAAAGTCCGTATTGCCCAGCGACAGCCCCGAAACCTGAAGGATCTGGAGAAGGTCTGTATGGAGGAGTGGGCCAAAATCCCTGCTGCAGTGTGTGCAAACCTGGTCAAGAACTACAGGAAACGTATGATCTCTGTAATTGCAAACAAAGGTTTCTGTACCAAATATTCAGTTCTGCTTTTCTGATGTATCAAATACTTATGTCATGCAATAAAATGCAAATTAATTAATTAAAAATCATACAATGTGATTTTCTGGATTTTTGTTTTAGATTCCTTCTCTCACAGTTGAAGTGTACCTATGATAAAAATTACAGACCTCTACATGCTTTGTAAGTAGGAAAACCTGCAAAATTGTCAGTGTATCAAATACTTGTTCTCCCCACTGTAGTTGAGTACAGTAGTGTAGAGTATAGAGTACAGCGGAGTATAGTAGTGTGGAGTATAGTAGTGTAGAGTATATTAATGCAGAGTAGTGTTGAGTAGTGTATAGTAGTATAGTAGTGTGGAGTATAGTAGTGTGGAGTATAGTAGTGTAGAGTATATTAATGCAGAGTAGTGTTGAGTAGTGTATAGTAGTGTGGAGTATAGTAGTGTAGAGTATATTAATGCAGAGTAGTGTTGAGTAGTGTATAGTAGTATAGTAGTGTGGAGTATAGTGGTATAGAGTATATTAATGCAGAGTAGTGTTGAGTAGTGTATAGTAGTGTGGAGTATAGTGGTATAGAGTATATTAATGCAGAGTAGTGTTGAGTAGTGTATAGTAGTATAGTAGTGTGGAGTATAGTGGTATAGAGTATATTAATGCAGAGTAGTGTTGAGTAGTGTATAGTAGTATAGTAGTGTGGAGTATAGTCATGTAGAGTATAGCAGTGTGGAGTATAGTAGTGTAGAGTATAGTAGTGTAGAGTATAGTAGTGTGGACTATAGTAGTGTGGAGTATAGTAGTGTAGAGTATAGTAGCGCAGAGTATAGTAGTGCAGAGTATAGCAGTGCGGAGTATAGTAGCGTGGAGTATAGTAGTGTGGAGGATAGCAGTGTGGAGTATAGCAGTGTGAAGTATAGTAGTGTGGAGTATAGTAGTGTAGAGTATAGTAGTGTAGAGTATAGTAGTGTAGAGTATAGTAGTGTAGAGTATAGTAGTGCGGAGTATAGTAGTGTAGAGTATAGTAGTGTAGAGTACAGTCGTGTAGAGTATAGTCGTGTAGAGTATAGTAGTGTAGAGTATAGTAGTGTAGAGTATAGCAGTGTAGAGTATAGTAGTGTAGAGTATAGTAGTGTAGGGTATAGTAGTGTGGAGTATAGCAGTGTGGAGTATAGTAGTGTGGAGTATAGTAGTGTAGAGTATAGCAGTGTAGAGTATAGTAGTGTAGAGTATAGCAGTGTGGAGTATAGTAGTGTAGAGTATAGCGGTGTGGAGTATAGCGGTATAGAGTATAGCAGTGTGGAGTATAGTAGTGTGGAGTATAGTAGTGTAGAGTATAGTAGTGTGGAGTATAGCAGTGTGGAGTATAGTAGTGTGGAGTATAGTAGTGTAGAGTATAGCAGTGTAGAGTATAGTAGTGTAGAGTATAGTAGTGTAGAGTATAGCAGTGTGACGTATATTGGTGTGGAGTATAGCGGTGTAGAGTATAGTAGTGTGGAGTATAGTAGTGTGGAGTATAGTAGTGTAGAGTATAGTAGTGTGGAGTATAGCAGTGTGGAGTATAGTAGTGTGGAGTATAGTAGTGTAGTGTATAGCAGTGTGGAGTATAGTAGTGTAGAGTATAGCGGTGTAGAGTATAGTGGTGTAGAGTATAGTAGTGTAGAGTATAGTAGTGTAGAGTATAGTGGTGTAGAGTATAGTAGTGTAGAGTATAGTAGTGTAGAGTATAGCAGTGTGGAGTATAGTAGTGTGGAGTATAGTAGTGTAGTGTATAGTAGTGTGGAGTATAGTAGTGTAGAGTATAGTAGTGTAGAGTATAGTAGTGTAGAGTATAGTATAGTAGTGTAGAGTATAGTAGTGTGGAGTATAGTAGTGTAGAGTATAGTAGTGTAGAGTATAGTAGTGTGGAGTATAGCAGTGTGGAGTATAGCAGTGTGGAGTATAGTAGTGTAGAGCAATGTGGAGTATATTGGTGCAGAGTGGTGTTGAGGAAAGAGTAGTAGTATGGAGTATAGTAGTGTAGAGTGTAGTCATGTGGGGTATAGCAGAGTACTGTGGGGTACAGTATAGCAGTGTTGAGTAGTGTGGAGTACAGTATAGCAGTGTAGAGTACAGTATAGCAATGTAGTGTAGAGTATAGTAGTAAAGAGTATATCAGTGTAGAGTATAGCAGTGTAGAGTATATTAGAGTAGAGTAAAGTAGAGTGGTGTGGGGTATACAGTGGGGAGAACAAGTATTTGATACACTGCCGATTTTGCAGGTTTTCCTACTTACAAAGCATGTAGAGGTCTGTCATTTTTATCATAGGTACACTTCAACTGTGAGAGACGGAATCTAAAACAAAAATCCAGAAAATCACATTGTATGATTTTTAAGTAATTAATTTGCATTTTATTGCATGACATAAGTATTTGATCCCCTACCAACCAGTAAGAATTCCGGCTCTCACAGACCTGTTAGTTTTTCTTTAAGAAGCCCTCCTGTTCTCCACTCATTACCTGTATTAACTGCACCTGTTTGAACTCGTTACCTGTATAAAAGACACCTGTCCACACACTCAATCAAACAGACTCCAACCTCTCCACAATGGCCAAGACCAGAGAGCTGTGTAAGGACATCAGGGATAAATTGTAGACCTGTACAAGGCTGGGATGGGCTACAGGACAATAGCCAAGCAGCTTGGTGAGAAGGCAACAACTGTTGGCACAATTATTAGAAAATGGAAGAAGTTCAAGATGACGGTCAATCACCCTCGGTCTGGGGCTCCATGCAAGATCTCACCTCGTGGGGCATCAATGATCATGAGGAATGTGAGGGATCAGCCCAGAACTACACGGCAGGACCTGGTCAATGACCTGAAGGGAGCTGGGACCACAGTCTCAAAGAAAACCATTAGTAACACACTACGCCGTCATGGATTAAAATCCTGCAGCGCACGCAAGGTCCCCCTGCTCAAGCCAGCGCATGTCCAGGCCCGTCTGAAGTTTGCCAATGACCATCTGGATGATCCAGAGGAGGAATGGGAGAAGGTCATGTGGTCTGATGAAACAAAAATAGAGCTTTTTGCTCTAAACTCCACTCGCCGTGTTTGGAGGAATAGAAGGATGAGTACAACCCCAAGAACACCATCCCAACCGTGAAGCATGGAGGTGGAAACATCATTCTTTGGGGATGCTTTTCTGCAAAGGGGACAGGACGACTGCACCGTATTGAAGGGAGGATGGATGGGGCCATGTATCGCGAGATCTTGACCAACAACCTCCTCCCTCAGTAAGAGCATTGAAGATGGGTCGTGGCTGGGTCTTTCAGCATGACAACGACCCGAAACACACAGCCAGGGCAACTAAGGAGTGGCTCCGTAAGAAGCATCTCAAGGTCCTGGAGTGGCCTAGCCAGTCTCCAGACCTGAACCCAATAGAAAATCTTTGGAGGGAGCCGAAAGTCCGTATTGCCCAGCGACAGCCCCGAAACCTGAAGGATCTGGAGAAGGTCTGTATGGAGGAGTGGGCCAAAATCCCTGCTGCAGTGTGTGCAAACCTGGTCAAGAACTACAGGAAACGTATGATCTCTGTAATTGCAAACAAAGGTTTCTGTACCAAATATTCAGTTCTGCTTTTCTGATGTATCAAATACTTATGTCATGCAATAAAATGCAAATTAATTAATTAAAAATCATACAATGTGATTTTCTGGATTTTTGTTTTAGATTCCTTCTCTCACAGTTGAAGTGTACCTATGATAAAAATTACAGACCTCTACATGCTTTGTAAGTAGGAAAACCTGCAAAATTGTCAGTGTATCAAATACTTGTTCTCCCCACTGTAGTTGAGTACAGTAGTGTAGAGTATAGAGTACAGCGGAGTATAGTAGTGTGGAGTATAGTAGTGTAGAGTATATTAATGCAGAGTAGTGTTGAGTAGTGTATAGTAGTATAGTAGTGTGGAGTATAGTAGTGTGGAGTATAGTAGTGTAGAGTATATTAATGCAGAGTAGTGTTGAGTAGTGTATAGTAGTGTGGAGTATAGTAGTGTAGAGTATATTAATGCAGAGTAGTGTTGAGTAGTGTATAGTAGTATAGTAGTGTGGAGTATAGTGGTATAGAGTATATTAATGCAGAGTAGTGTTGAGTAGTGTATAGTAGTGTGGAGTATAGTGGTATAGAGTATATTAATGCAGAGTAGTGTTGAGTAGTGTATAGTAGTATAGTAGTGTGGAGTATAGTGGTATAGAGTATATTAATGCAGAGTAGTGTTGAGTAGTGTATAGTAGTATAGTAGTGTGGAGTATAGTAGTGTAGTGTAGAGTATATTAATGCAGAGTAGTGTTGAGTAGTGTATAGTAGTGTGGAGTATAGTGTTGTGGAGTATAGTAGTGTAGAGCATAGTAGTGTATAGTATAGTAGTGTATAGCAGTGGATGGAATAGTAGAGTAGTGTAGAGTACAGTAGAGTAGAGTATAGTAGTGTGGAGTATAGTAGTGTATAGCAGTGGATGGAATAGTAGAGTAGTGTAGAGTACAGTAGTGTAGAACATAGTAGTGTATAGTATAGTAGTGTATAGCAGTGGATGGAATAGTAGAGTAGTGTAGAGTACAGTAGAGTAGAGTATAGTAGTGTGGAGTAGAGTAGTGTAGAGCATAGTAGTGTAGAGTATAGTAGTGTAGAGCAGTGGATGGAATAGTAGAGTAGTGTAGAGTACAGTAGAGTAGAGTATAGTAGTGTGGAGTAGAGTAGTGTAGGGTATAGCAGAATGGTAGTGTAGAGTATAGTAACGTGGAGTATAGTGGTGTAGAGTATAGCGGTGTGGGCTATAGTATAGTATAGTAGAGTAGTGTGGTGTAGAGTTGTGTATAGTAGTGTAGTGTACAGTAGTGTAGAGTATAGTTGTGTATAGTAGTGTAGAGTAGTGTAGTGTAGTGTAGAGTAGAGTGAAGTACACAAAAACATGTTCCCTCCTAAAAATTCCTATTTATATTTCTGGATTAACGTCTACCCCTCAACCACATTGAGTCCTCCTTACCTGACTGAAGAGGTAGAGCATGTGTGCCAGGCATCTGGTCCGTGTCAGTTCAATGGAAGTTTGCTTCTCAGACCACTGCCTCGTCATAGTAGATTGGTGCACGTCCAGTCTTTGTAGGGACTTGTACAAGTCCTTGGCCGCCTGTCCATCGTTCATGTCACGCGCCAAGAGCAGTCTAGCATTCAGATTGTTTCTGTTTTGTAATAAAAAATAATTTGTAGTTATCGTTTAGATTTGACCAATTTCAAACAAGTATCATAGTTCAATACAACAACATGATTTTGTTTTCATGAGTTTGGCCTTATTTATATTACATCATATTGGATGACTCATTCATATTCCATACACTCAGTTCAATGTAACAGCGATAGGTTTAGGCTACTACATGATACAAACATGTGCCCTATACCCATCACGAGGTTGCTACAACCTAGCCTATGAATGAAAGTTTACAACTTGGTGCAAAAAAGGTTGAGAGAAAAAAATTGAGGTGACAGACAGTGATACATGGACAGACAGTGACACATTCAATACCACCTTGCACACTCTTGAGTGCATCTAGCTGATCTAGGCTGTAATCATTAGTCCAACAGTCGCAATCGAGAGTTTCTATTGGACAAATTCAGGTACATTTATCCCCGTTTCATTCTGTTTGCTTCCGTTTAAGAAATGTTTTTCAACAGAATCGGCGTAATGAATACACCCCTGATCACGCATAAACACAGTTCACTTTCATAGCAGCCACGTTGTATTCCTTCTAGCATCTATGCACTCTCCTCCTCTCACCTTTTCCCTTCGCTTTTGGACTTCAATGAACAACACAAAGCTGTATGTGACCAGGCGAAAAAACCTTTCCAAGCTAAACCATGCCATAACCGCTACATACAGCCTACATCGTTGTCACCATATTAGCTAAAGTAATGTCCTAGTCAACATAGCTAATCGAACTAATGCGTTAGTAAACCCACTACAATCATGCAGTAAAGTTACAGTGTATAGTCAGTAAGTAGTTACAACGGCGGTCTCCGGTGGCAATAAATTAGTAATACCAAAAGCTTACCTTGACTTGGAAGAGTTCCAGTGTTGTGTTGGAAAGTCATAGCCAGCTAGCTAACATAGCATCCCTCTGTTTGAGCAGGGTGTTTGAGTAGGCTAAACTAGCTAGCTGCATTTGCTAGCTAAGTGAAACTGGAGAAAAAATGACAATCTCTCTCTATCTCTCTCTTGCTTCTCCTTCATTTTGTAAGAAATTAATTTGTTGAAAACTGTTCAACTATTGTCTTTCTCTCTCGTTGAGTCAACTACTCACCACATTTTATGCACTGCAGTGCTAGCTAGCTGTAGCTTATGCTTTCAGTACTAGATTCATTATCTGATCGTTTGATTGGGTGGAAGACATGTCAGTTCATGCTGCAAGAGCTCTGATAGTAATTATGACAACTTCCGGAGGACATCCTCCAACCTATGTAAATCTATAGAAGGTGGTGAGAACCATGAGCCTCCTCTGTTTTTTACTGAAGTCAATGTACCCAGAGGAGGACAGAAACTAGCTGTACTCTGGCTACACCATGGTGCTACCCTACAGAGTGCTGTTGAGGCTACTGTAGACCTCCGTTGCAAAATAGTGTGTTTTAATCAATTATTTGTTGACGTGATTATATTTAGTTACGTTCTATCTAAAAATGATAACTTTTTAAATGTTTTACTAATGTTTTACACTGAGGAGGATGGTCCTCCCCTTCCTCCTCTGAGGAGCCTCCACTGCACTACAACTACCTAGAGGCCATTTTAGGACCAAACTATGTTAAAGCCAGACAGGTACTAAATCAGCCAGCAAACCAGTCAACCAGACAGCCAGCCAGCCAACCAACCAACCGACTAGCCACCCATCCATCATCCATCAATCCACCCACCCAGCCAGACAACCAACCAGCCAGCCAACCAGACAACCAACCAACCAACCGACTAGCCACCCATCCATCATCCATCAATCCACCCAGCCAGCCAGTCAACCAGACAACCAACCAGACAACCGACCGACTAGCCACCCATCCATCATCCATCAATCCACCCAGCCAGACAACCAACCAGCCAGCCAACCAGACAACCAACCAACCAACCGACTAGCCACCCATCCATCATCCATCAATCCACCCAGCCAGCCAGCCAACCAGCCAGCCACCCACCCACCCACCCACCCAGCCAGCCACCCACCCAGCCAGCCAGCCAGCCAGCCTATAGTACCTGACGTGCTGCAGAGCCTTGTGCCTTATGAACCTCCTGATAAGACAGAGTAGTCTGTTCTCCACACTGCTAAGTGTCTGGATGATTATGTCCTTCACCATGCGGTAGAGCTGTGGGGAGATATGCCTGTTCACCACAGCCTGGTGGAGCAGCTTCAAGTTGCACCTGTAGGAAGTGAACCCTTCAATCAATCCATCAATCAATCCTTCAATCAATCAATCCATCAATCAATTAGTCAATCAATCATTTATTTTATAAAGCCCTTTTTACATCAGCAGTTGTCACAAAGTGCTGTACAGTTACCCGGCCTAAACCCCGGTAAACCCTAGAACAAGTAGAAACAGAAGCAGAAGCACAGTGACCAGGAAGAACTCCCTAGATGGAAGGAACCTAGGAAGAAACCTAGAGAGGCAAAGTAAAACGTCTTGCAGCGTTAAATCAAAAACCAAAAGCGTTAAATCAAGCAACAAGTTTAACTATATGAACCACCTATTGACATTATACTCACCACTGATCAACTGTCCTGACATGATCCCCTCTTGAACCTTGATCTGAGTACAGATCCCTGGGTCTCCTTCGTCCACAATGTGCCTCACACACTATTCACTTTATAGTGCACTACTTTTGACCAGGGCCCTATGGGTAATGTCCTATATAGGGAATAGAAAAGGTGCCCTTTGCGATGCAGACATTACCTCTGGGATTCCACGTGGAAGATGTGGTTCACTCCCACCATGCGAGTCTTCATCAACTTGTCCGCCTCCAACGTCATGTCTGAGCTGTAGCGTTCCACATGGTCTGTCCACGACCTGGACTCGGCCATCTTCACGGGGATTCGTTTCTGGGTCTTCTGCACGAGGATGGAACGTCTCCTGGTTCTCCTCTGCTTCTCTACCACCTGAGGAGATGTTTACTTACAACACATTCTCTTTTACACCTGAAGAGATGTAATGTGTTATGTTATATGTATGACAGGTATGCCTGTAACCAAATTGCCCTGTGGGACATTAAAGTATTCATTAATTAATTTGTTCGTTCATTCACCTTCATTCATTCGTTCAATTGTTTGTTCGTTCGTTCATTCATTCATTCGTTCATTCATTCATTCATTCATTCGTTCATTCGTTCATTCATTCATTCATGCATTCATTGTATTTGTTCATATGAGGACCACAATGGAAATAACCCTCCGGGCATTGTTGTGTTTTTATCCTCAATCAGCCTACTACTTTTAATTCTCGTAAAACTTCAATTAATAGCCCAGGGCTTATATTTGCTTCAATCACTGAACACAACAGGCACTTCTTAGAGACAGGCTTCTATTTCCTTAACACACATAGCTTTTCCTCAATAAAATGTTGAAACGCTAGTTGATTAGCTAATTTACCTCATGGTGATGTCACCATGGAAGGCAAAAACTTTGTTCCACCAAAACAGGCTGATATTTCAGGCGGTCTTTTCAAACAGCTCTTACACTAAAAGGGCATTATCATAATTTTTCACAATTTCACAGTATTATTCCATTCTCATAGTGTGGAAATATATTTAAAACATAGGAAAATCTAGTTTTTGACTGCACTGGGCCTTTAACAACCCTTACCTGCCTTCACTTCGCCTGTAAACGTTTAAAAGGGACAGGCGGCTACTTGAGACTGTGTTCAATTGAAGTTTTACGGTATCTAATAAATTCAATCAATTAATTCACCTCAACCTCCTCCAGCTCCTCCTCTGATTCCTCGGGGGAGAGAATGGGGAGGTGGACCTGATGGGGGCGTTGTGTTTCCTCTGGACCTCTGGTCTCAGGCTTCCCCTGGTTCACCTTCCTATGCATCTCCACCAGGTTCTCCAGGGTCAGACGCAATTTGCAAACCTAGCAATGAATAAACAAAATGTATTTTATAAAGTCCTTTTTTTACATCAGCAGTCGTCACAAAGTCTTCTACAATAACCCTGTCTAGAGCACAAACAGAAAGTAAAAGGCAAGTCAAGTGAATTTATGACATTTGTATTTATTAGAATACATATTAAATAGGAATATGTTTCGTAAAAACTCTCAAGACTGACAACGAAACAATAAAAACAAACACAAGACAAGTCAGTGTAAATACATACCAAAACTATAGGCTACCTAGGCTAAAAGCACGAGGAATATACATACAGTTGAAGTCGGAAGTTTACATACACCTTAGCCAAATACATTTAAACTCAGTTTTTCACAATTCCTGACATTTAATCCCAGTAAATATTCCCTGTTTTAGGTCAGTTAGGATCACCACTTTATTTTAAGAATGTAAAATGTCAGAATAATAGTAGAGAGAATGATTTCTTTCAGCTTTTATTTATTTCATCACATTCCCAGTGGGTCAGAAGTTTACATACACCCAATTAGTATTTGGTAGCATTGCCTTTAAATTGTTTAACTTGGGTCAAACGTTTCGGGTAGCCTTCCACAAGCTTCCCACAATAAGTTGGGTGAATTTTGGCCCATTCTTCCTGACAGAGCTGGTGTAACTGAGTCAGGTTTCTAGGCCTCCTTGCTCGCACACGCGTTTTCAGTGCTGCCCACACATTTTCTATGGGATTGAGGTCAAGGCTTTGTGATGGCCACTCCAATACCTTGACTTTGTTGTCCTTAAGCCATTTTGCCACAACTTTGGAAGTATGATTGGGGTCATTGTCCATTTGGAAGACCCATTTGTGACCAAGCTTTAACTTCCTGGCTGATGTCTTGAGATGTTGCTTCAATATATCCACATAATTTTCCTCCCTCATGATGCCATCTATTTTGTGAAGTGCACCAGTCCCTCCTGCAGCAAAGCACCCCCACAACATGATGCTGCCAACCCCGTGCTTCACGGTTGGGATGGTGTTCTTCGGCTTGCAAGCCTCACCCTTTTTCCTCCAAACACAGTTCTATTTTTGTTTCATCAGACCAGAGGACATTTCTCCAAAAACGTAAGAGCTTTGTACCCATGTGCAGTTGCAAACCGTAGTCTGGCTTTTTTATGGCAGTTTTGGAGCAGTGGCTTCTTCCTTGCTGAGCGGCCTTTCAGGTTATGTCGATAAAGGACTCGTTTTATTATGGATATAGATACTTTTGTACCTGTTTCCTCCAGCATCTTCACAAGATCCTTTGCTGTTGTTCTGGGATTGATTTGCACTTTTAACACCAAAGTACGTTCATCTCTAGGAGGCAGAACGCGTCTCCTTCCTGAACGGTATGACGGCTGCGTGGTCCCATGGTGTTTATACTTGCGTACTATTGTTTGAACGTGGCACCTTCAGGCGTTTGGAAATTGCTCCCAAGGATGAACCAGACTTGTGGAGGTCTACAATTCTTTTTCTGAGGTCTTGGATGATTTCTTTTGATTTTCCCATGATGTCAAGCAAAGAGGCACTGAGTTTGAAGGTTGGCCTTGAAATACATCCACAGGTACACCTCCAATTGACTAAAATAATGTAAATTAGTCTATCAGACGCTTCTAAAGCCATGACATCATTTTCTGGAATTTTCCAAGCTGTTTAAAGGCACAGTCAACTTAGTGTATATAAACTTCTGACCCACTGGAATTGTGATACAGTGAATTAATCTGTCTGTAAACAATTGTTGAAAAAATTACTTGTGTCATGCACAAAGTAGATGTCCTAACCATCCTAACCAACTTGCCAAAACTCTAGTTTGTTAACAAGACATTTGTGGAGTGGTTGAAAAACGAGTTTTAATGGCTCCAACCTAAGTGTATGTAAACTTCAGACTTCCACTGTACATGCCTATATAAAGTGCTTTCAGTAAAGTGCTATAGTTACGGAGAGTGCGTTCCAAATGGCACCCTATTCTCTATATAGTGCACTAGTTCCCTATGTAGTTACACAGGGCTCGGGTCAAAAGTAGTGCACTATATAGGGAACATGGTGCGATTTGGAATGAAAAATAAATAAAGACCTGCTTCTTGCCCATCTCGTTGAGGTTCTTGAACTGGTCCATGATGATGTTCAGGGAGTGGCGACGACTCTTTCCCTTGAGGTTTGCCAAAGTCTTCTTACCTAACGAGGACCACCATTGGAGTACAACAATACATACATAAACAATCATCAAGAATTAAAAACACAATCAATTCCAACAACTTATTTCCATGTAAGTTGTTAGAATTCGTTGTGTTATTAATTCTTGATGATTTGTAATGTATGTATTGTTGTACTCCAATGGCTGAGGCAATGTATTCATTCATTCATTCATTCATTCATCCATCTATCTATCCATTCACCTTCCAAGTCAAAGAGCGCTTGTATGTTGGCTCCCACATCCTTCACCGTGCGATCCTGGTTCTGTATCTCATTGCTGATCTCCTTCAGCATGTCTCCTGGGGTTTTCTGGGTTGAGTCCCAGAACGCTGATTCGTCCAGTTTGTTGTCGTTGTCCATGAGCGGCACGTCTATGATGTCATCGTCAAACTTCCCCTGGAGGGAAATCACCACAAGTGAGAGAATGTCAGTGGGACAAAGGCCCCTAAACTGCAGTAAGAATCAAATAAAGGCAGAATGTCGGCTAGTATGATGCAGGAAACTTCACCCAACACCTAGTGACCTCATCAAGATATTCAGATCTCTTCATTCAGATCGCGTCATGGCTAAGGTGTTGGGTTGACATTCGCTGGCCCGGGGCTACCACCCCATATTTGTTACAATATGCTGATATGCTCCTACCTGTAGCTGCGTGATCATGTCGTTAAAAGAGTCTCTGATGGACCTCTGTAGATCGCAGTACAGCTTGATGATATCAGCTGCCTTGGCTTTTCTGCTGGCGGCATCCATCCCTTCTAGCAGCTCACCCTCTTTCCCCTTGTCCTTGTCACCAGAAATTGACACCACACATTGCTCAGACTTCTGGATGGCCTCCAGAAGATCCATGCTCTTCCTCTCCACCTGCTCGATGATGTCTTCTGGATCCACTGAGATGTCTTCCAGAGACTCCACTTCTTCCACTTCTTCGCCAACATGCTGGCCTGGCTCCGGCTTTGGTTTCGGCCTCCGTTTGGGGTACTTAACCTTGGGGGTTGGTTGCGGAACCAGCTGATTGTTGAGCACTGGTGCTCCCTGTACGTTTTTTGAGGGAGCAACGACCACTACCTGCTGTTTCGGCAATGGATGTTTCGGGATCTCCTGCATCTGTTGGATCTGGAACAGTAGAATATCGTTCTGCTCCTTGACTGACGAAAGCTCATCCTCCATCTTGGTCATCTTGATATGACTGTCTCCCACTTGGATCTTTATCTGGGCCAGCTCGAAGCGACAGTCCATAGACTGCAGCTCCTCCACCTGTGCCAGAAGCTTCCTGGCTTCCATGGTGCGCTCCTGGAATGCTTGGTTAAGGTTCTGCAGCCCTACCTGATCATAACGAACCGTATGTGTATACCATTTAGGCTTTAATTCAACGTGACTTACAGTACAGGGAGTGCATACATTCAAAATTGAGGCCGGGTTTCAATCAAAAGCGTATCATTGACAAGTGCAATGCACTTTTGACGATGCACATTCAAATGGCAATTGCCCAGACGGAGATCACATTCATGGTAAACTCTGCAGCGTTAGGCTCAAACTTAAATAAGTCAAGTGCAGTACACTAGTGGACAAAGTGCCTTTGATTGAATACTGGTCCTCAGCAGAACTGTCTGGTGTGTGACCTACTGTTACTGTCTGGTGTGTGACCTACTGTTACTGTCTGGTGTGTGATCTACTGTTACTGTCTGGTGTGTGATCTACTGTTACTGTCTGGTGTGTGACCTACCGTTACGAACTTAAAGGCCAGATTCATTGCCTTGTTGCAGCCTAGTGACTTGGCTACGTCTAAGAGCATGAAGGAAAGCTCCGTGGCAGACTTGGTGGCCAGGTTGACGTCCGCTAGAAATACGTCTGCAGCAGGGGGCTGGAGCTCCTGGATTCGTTTGATGGTCCGTGCATCCACCTTCTGCTCCCTCCACCAGTGCCACACACCCTTATTCAGAGCTGAAAATACACACTGTAGCTCACCATTTGGAGCATACAATCTCCTCAGCCAGAATGCAGGCCTTCTATTCTTCACAGAACGTTCACTGGAGAACATTCAGTCATACTACTAAAGTATTCACCCAGAACATAGGCCTTCTATCATCACAGAACGTTCACTGGAGAACATTCAGTCATACTGCTAAAGTATTCACCCAGACCATAGGCCTTTTATCATCACAGAACGTTCACTGGAGAACAATCCACATATCACATATCCTGAGGCTGCATTTATTGTAGCTGGGGATTGTAACAAAGCAAATTTAAGGAAAAGGCTTGAGAAATTCTTTCAACATATTGATTGTTGTACTCGCGCTGCTAAAACCCTCAACCATTGCTTTACTACCTTCCAGAATGCATATAAGGCCCTCCCCTCCATTTGGCAAATCAGACCACGATTCCATCTTGCTCCTCCCCTCCTATAGGCAGAAACTCAAACAGGAAGCACCCGTGGTGAGGACTATTCAACTCTGGTCTGACCAATCGGAATGCACTCTTCAAGATTGTTTTGATCAAGCAGACTGGGATATGTTCAGAGTAGCTTCAGAAAATAATATTGACACATATACCGATACGGTGAATGAGTTTATCAGGAAGTGCATAGGAGATGTTGTACCCACTGTGACTATTAACACCTACCCCAACAAGAAACCGTGGATAGATGGGAGCATTGTTGCAAAACTGAAAGCGCGAACCACCACATTTAACCAGGGCAAGAAAACTGGGAATATAGAAGAATACAAACAGTGGAGTTATTCCTTCCGCAAAGCAATCAAGCAGGCTAAACGTCGGTATAGGGACAAAGTTGAGTCCCAGTTCAATGGCTCAGACACGAGACGTATGCTGCAGGGTCTACAGACAATCACGGATTATAAAAACGAAAACCAGCCACGTTGCGGACACCGACCTCTTGCTTCCGGAAAGGCTGAACACCTTCTTCGCTCGCTTTGATAATATCAAGTTTATTTTATATAGCCCTTCGTACATCAGCTAATATCTCGAAGTGCTGTACAGAAACCCAGCCTAAAACCCCAAACAGCAAGCAATGCAGGTGTAGAAGCACGTGCCACCGTGCACGTAATACAGTGCCACCGACGCGGCCCGCTATCAAGGACTGCGGGCTCTCCTTCTCCGTGGGCGACGTGAGTAAGACATTTAAGCCTGTTAACCCTCGCAGGGCTGCCGGCCCAGATGGTATCCCTAGCCGCGTCCTCAGAGCTTGCGCATACCAGCTGGCTGGTGTGTTCAAAGATATATTCAATCTCTCCCTATCCCAATCTGTTGTCCTCACATGCTTCAAGATGGCCACCATTGTCCCTGTACCTAAGAAAGCTAAGGTAATTGAACTAAATGACTATCGCCCCCCGTAGCACTCACTTCTGTCATCATGAAGTGCTTTGAGAGACTAGTCAAGGATAATTTCACCTCCACCTTACCTGCCACCCTAGACCCACTTCAATTTGCTTACCGTCCCAATAGTTCCACAGACGATGCAATCGCCACCACTCTGCACACTGCTCTGTCTCATCTGGACAAGAGGCATACCTAAGTAAGAATGCTGTTCATTGACTACAGCTCAGTATTCAACACCATAGTTCCCTCCAAGCTCATCATCAAGCTCGAGGCCCTGGGTCTGAGCCCCACCCTGTGCAACTGGGTCCTGGACTTCCTGACGGGTCGCCCCCATGTGGTGAAGGTAGGAAACAACACCTCCTCTTCGCTGATCCTCAACACTGGGGCCCCACAAGGGTGCATGCTCAGCCCCCTCCTGTACTCCCTGTTCACCCATGACCGCGTGGCCAAGCACGCCTCCCAGTCAATCATCAAGTTTGCAGACAACACAACAGTAGTAGGCTTGATTACAAACAACGATGAGATAGCCTACAGGAAGGAGGTGAGGGCTCTGGGAGTGTGGTGCCAGGAAAATAACCTCTCAGTCAACATCAACAAAACTAAGGAGATGATCGTGGACTTCAGGAAACAGCAGAGGGAGCACCCCCTTATCCACATCAATAGGACCGCAGTGGAGAAGGTGGAGAGTTCCTCTGCGTACACATCACTGACAAACTGAAATGGTCCACCCACACAGACAACGTGGTAAAGAAGACACAACAGCGCCTCTTCAACCTCAGGAGGCTTAAGAAATGTGGCTTACACCTAAAACCCTCACAAACTTTTACAGATGCACAATTGAGAGCATCCTGTCGGGCTCTATCACCGCCTGGTACGGCAACTGCACCGACCACAACTGCAAAGTTCTCCAGAGGGTGGTGGGGTCTGCACAACGCATTACTGGGAGCAAACTTCCCACCCTCCTTGACATCTACAGCACTCGATGTCACAGGAAGGCCAAAAAGGTCATCAAGGACATCAACCACCCGAGCCACTGCCTGTTCACCCCGCTATCATCCTGAAGGTGAGGTCAGTACAGGTGCATCAAAGCTGGGATCGAGAGACTGAAAAACAGCTTCTATCTCAAGGCCATCAGACTGCTAAACAGCCATCACTAGCACATCAGAGGCAGCTGTCTACAGACATAGAATAGGAATCACCGGCCACTTTTAGAATTGGATCACCAACCACTTTAATAATGTTCCATATCTAGCATTACTCATCTCATTTGTATAAACTGCACTCCACGCTATTCTACGGTATCTTAGTCACTTTTAAATTGTCTTTACGTATTGCATCCCCCATTTCATATGTATATACTGCCTTCTATTCTATAGTACACCACAGACTGTTAAACAGCCATCTCCAGCACATCAGGGGCGGCTGCCTATAGACATAGATTAGGAATCACCGGCCACTTTAAAGAAATGAAACACTAGCCACTTTAATAATGTCTCCGTATCTTGCATTACTCATCTCATATGTGTAAACTGTACCCTATACTATTCTATGGAATCTTAGTCACTTTTTTTGTTTGTAAATATTGCATCACCCATCTCATATGTACAGTTGAAGTCTGAAGTTTACATACACTTAGGTTGGAGTTATTAAAAGTGGTTTTTCAACCACTCCACAAATTTCTTGTTAACAAACTATAGTTTTGGCAAGTCGGTTAAGACATCTACTTTGTGCATGACACAAGTATAAAAAAAATGTTCCAACAATTGTTGACAGACAATTATTTCACTTATAATTCACTGTATCACAATTCCAGTGGGTCAGAAGTCTACATACGCTAAGTTGACTGTGCCTTTAAACAGCTTGGAAAATTCCAGAAAAGGATGTCATGGCTTTAGAAGCTTCTGATAATTAACACTTTAGAAGCTTCTGGCTAATTGACATCATTTGAGTCAATTGGAGGTGTACCTGTGGATGTATTTCAAGGCCTACCTTCAAACTCAGTGCCTCTTTGCTTGACATCATGGGAAAATCAAAAGAAATCAGCCAAGACCTCAGGAAAGAATTGTAGACCTCCACAAGCCTGGTTCATCCTTGGGAGCAATTTCCAAACGCCTGAAGATACCACGTTTATCTGTACAAACAATAGTACACAAGTATAAACACCATGGGACCACGCAGCCATCATACCGCTCAGGAAGGAGACGCGTTCTGTCTCCCAGAGATGAACGTACTTTGGTGCGAAAAGTGCAAATCAATCCCAGAACAACAGCAAAGGACCTTGTGAAGATGCTGGAAGAAACAGGTACAAAGTATCTATATCCACAGTAAAACGAGTCCTATATCGACATAACCTGAAAGGCCGCTCAGCAAGGAAGGAGCCACTGCTCCAAAACTGCCATAAGAAAGCCAGACTACAGTTTGCAACTGCACATGGGGACAAAGATCGTACTTTTTGGAGAAATGTCCTCTCGTCTGATGAAACAAAAATATAACTGTTTGGCCATAATGACCATCGTTATGTTGGGAGGAAAAAGGGTGAGGCTTGCAAGCCGAAGAACACCATCCGAACCATGAAGCACGGGGGTGGCAGCATCATGTTGTGAGGGTGCTTTGCTGCAGGAGGGACTGGTGCACTTCACAAAATAGATGGCATCATGAGGGAGGAAAATTATGTGGATGTACTGAAGCAACATCTCAAGACATCAGTCAGGAAGTTAAAGCTTGGTCACAAATGGGTCTTCCAAATGGACAATGACCCCAAGCATACTTCCAAAGTTGTGGCAAAATGGCTTAAGGACAACAAAGTCAAGGTATTGGAGTGGCCATCACAAAGCCTTGACCTCAATCCCATAGAAAATTTGTGGGCAGAACTGAAAACACGTGTGTGAGCAAGGAGCCCTACACACCTGACTCCGTTACACCAGCTCTGTCAGGAGGAATGGGCCAAAATTCACCCAACTTAGTGTGGGAAGCTTGTGGAAGGCTACCCAAAACGTTTGACCCAGGTTCAACAATTTAAAGGCAATGCTACCAAATACTAATTGAGTGTATGTAAACTTCTGACTCACTGAGAATGTGATGAAATAAATCATTCTCTCTACTATTATTCTGACATTTCACATTCTTAAAATAAAGTGGTGATCCTAACTGACCTAAAACAGGGAATTTTTACGAGGAATAAGGAATTGTCAGGAATTGTGAAAAACTGAGTTTAAATGTATTGTAATGTAAAATGTAAAATGTAAACTTCAACTGTATATACTGTACTCTATACTATGGCACTGTATCTTAGTCCAATGCCGCTCTGACATATATGTATATATATTCTTCATCCATTCCTTACTTAGATTTACGTGTATTTTGGGTATATGTTGTGAAACTGTTAGATATTACTTGTTAGATATTACTGCACGGTCGGAACTAGAAGCACAAGCATTTCGCTACACTCGCATTAACATCTGCTAACCATTTGTATGTGAAAAATAACATTAGATTTTGATTTGATCAGTCATACTACTAAAATATTCAAGTCATATACACTCTTAGTTAGTTTTGACTTCTGTGGAGAGCAAGAGACATAGCAATAATACTATTGCTAATAATACAGAAATACTAAGACATTGTTTCTCTTCTCATACTCAATCTTACCAGCTTCCTCCTTCTTGGTCTTTTTTTTCACGTCGGTATCAAAGAGGCCTTGGCAGAGGCCACGTAGGCGGTGAATGCAGCCGTCCGTCTCATTGATAGACGTCTCCAACTTTCTCTGTACGTCTTCGATCCATTCTGATGTAACCTCCTCCTCCTGTTCCTCCTCGTTCCCCTCTTTCTTTGTAGCTCTCTCGTTCTCAAACGTCTGTAGTGACGCCTCTGTAGACCGTAGAACAGAGACGTTTATTGGGCTTGTAAGTAAGCATTACACCTGTTGTATTCGGGCGCATGTGACAAATAAAATGTGATTTGGTTTATTGCTTATTGATTGTCCTAAACAAGGGTATGGGTAGAGACATGGCCAGGTTAGCCATATAGTGACCGTAAGGTACCCTATATCGCCATGGTGATTTATGTGACCATATCACAGGTTTAAAACTGTGACGTGGGAAACCAGTATGAAAAAGTAAGCTAACTATTCCAGATGAACACATTGTTATGCTTGGGACAAGTTCAAGAACCTATAATCAAGACTGAACAGGGTTACTGCAGTAATTGCAGTGTAGCCTATGCAAAACATGTCCTGCAGGTCAACCTGGACTCAGGTGTAGACATAACATAGTAATAAAAAATCTGGGACACTCAAATTAGTGTGATATTTTACATTGGGTATGGTATGTATTAATATGTGGATGTCCATCATCCATTTCGTCTGATATGTTGCGAATTGCAATTTGTATAATATGTTACGAATTGCAATTCTTACAATATTTTATGAATTTGCAATACCTTCCTTTTTGTTGTGGCTAAAGTTATCTGGGTGGCTAACGCTAACATTAGCTAGATGGCTAAGGTTAGCCAGGCTAGGGGTTAGGGTTAGGGGTTAAGGTTAGGAGTTATGTTAAAGGGTTAAGGTTAGGGTTAGCTAACATGCTAAGTAGGTGCAAAGTAGCAAGTAGTTGGAAAGTTGCTAATTAGCTAAGATGCTAAAGTTGCCCATGATGAGACTTGAACTCGCAACCTTTGGTTTGCTAGACATTTGCATTATATGCCCATCCAACCACCCAGCACAGAGGGGTTGAGTTAAATGTGGAAGACACATTTCAGTTGAATGTATTCAGTTGTACAACTGACTAGGAATCCCACTTTCCTTTCCTTTCCTTCTGTTTTTACCTTAATAAGTAACCTTCTGTCTTATGTAACCATACCAAATGTAATATATCATACTAATTTGAGTGTACCGTTTACTATGTTACGTCTAGTCTATGAGACCAGGCTGTGCAGGTTTACAACATGAGTAATGTCTACACCAACCAGTCATTTGAATATGGAAATAGGAAGCACAAGCACATTCACTCACATAAAAAATGTATTAGACAATTTGCATAGATAGACAGACATCCCTATAAAATGTATTGAATATCCAATATAGGATTTGCGTCCCAGGTGGCACCCTATTCCCTATATACTGCACTACTTTTGTCCGGAGCCCTATGGGCCCTGGTCAAAAGTAGTGCACTATATAGGGAATAGGGTGCCATTTGAGGTGCAGCACACTCACGTGCTTCAGTGAGCCAGTCCAGTAGTACCGTGAGGTCTGTCTCCCTCTCCACAGCTGAGTTCAGGAAGTCTCTGATCTTGTTGATCTGCTCACCGCGCCACCGCCTTTCATCCAGGTCGGGCAAGAAGGACAGGAGTTCCTGCTCTGTGTCATCTTCATCATCGCCATCCTCACCCAGGATGCCAGCGCCCGGCAGTGCTCGGTACACGGGCATCTCCACCTCTGAACTTTCCGCAGGGGGTTAGGTGGTAGGGGGTTAGGTGGTAGGGAGTTAGGTGGTAGGGGGTTAGGTGGTAGGGGGTTAGGTGGTAGGGGGTTAGGTGGTAGGGGGTTAGGTGGTAGGGAGTTAGGTGGTAGGGGGTTAGGTGGTAGGGGGTTAGGTGGTAGGGAGTTAGGTGGTAGGGGGTTAGGTGGTAGGGGGTTAGGTGGTAGGGGGTTAGGTGGTAGGGGGTTAGGTGGTAGGGGGTTAGGTGGTAGGGAGTTAGGTGGTAGGGGGTTAGGTGGTAGGGGTAGGGGGTTAGGTGGTAGGGGGTTAGGTGGTAGGGGGTTAGGTGGTAGGGGGTTAGGTGGTAGGTCTCCACCGGATCACCCAGGAAGAGAGGACTATCTCAATGTGTTGCGATTCTGTTGAACTAGAAGTGTAGAGAAAAGTAAAATATGGATATGGTGCATGTGTAGGCCTATCCATAAATTCACGGATACATTCATTGAGACACGAATGGATTAATGGATAGATTTATGTACTGGATCGAAGCAGCCACACTCAAACTGGATCGTTTTATCTCGATCTCTTCATTCAAAGACTCAATCATGGACACTCTTACTGACAGTTGTGGCTGCTTCGCGTGATGTATTGTTGTCTCTACTTTCTTGCCCTTTATGATGTTGTATGTGCCCAATAATGTTTGTACCATGTTTTGTGCTGCTATCATGTTGTGCTGCTGCCATGTTGTGTTGCTACCATGTTGTTGTCATGTTGTGTTGCTACCATGTTGTGTTGCTACCATGTTGTTGTCATGTTGTGCTGCTACCATGTTGTGTTGCTACCATGTTGTTGTCATGTTGTGCTGCTACCATGTTGTGTTGCTACCATGTTGTTGTCATGTTGTGCTGCTACCATGTTGTGTTGCTACCATGTTGTTGTCATGTCGTGTTGCTACCATGCTGTGTGTTCATGTGTTGCTGCCATGCAATGTTGTCGTCTTAGGTCTCTCTTTATGTAGTGTTGTGGTGTTGTGATGGTGTCTGTCTTGTTGTGATGGTGTTTTGTCCTACATTATTTTATTTTGTATTTTTAATCCCAGCCTCTGTCCCTGCAGGAGGCATTTTGCCTTCTGGTAGGCCATTATTGTAAATAAGAATTTGTTCTTAACTGACTTTCCTAGTTACATAAAAAATATATTTGGAGCTCATTAAAATCTATCAAAACAATTGTATTAATCTACTAGGGACAAACTTCTGCAAGGTTTATACAGAAACAAGCAATTAATAATGTATTTGATGTGTGAATAACTATAGCGTCCTTTGATAGTACGTTTGATACGTTTCTTTGATAGGGTTTTGGATCTGGCCTCTGAGATGTGGGACTGACGGAACAGAGCAATACTTCGGTCAGATACGGAAGAGTAAGCGAGACATCTCACTCGCTCCTTTTTTTCTGGTTTATACACAGTCAATGAAGTAAGCGGACCAGACCCAGCTGCTAATGCATTGGTGGCTATGGGAGAGCAACACTTTACGCAGACCGGAACTGTGACCATTTTTTTAAACGGTAAACGGCATGTGTGGGACATCTTTATTTATCAACCATCTTTGGCTCGGCTAAGAGATGCGCGCACTACTTTTTATTTTACCTTGATTTAACTAGGCAAGTCAGTTTAAGAACAAATTCTTATTTACAATGACGGCCTACCCCATGTACTTTCGAACTCCAGGGGTTGACGGTCACAAAGGAAATAGCATAGAAAATCAAGCGATGCAAAAGCCGGCCAAAACATTTACATTGAAATGACGAACCTTACCTCTCTCACGACGAATCAATTCATAAGTAGTTTGATGGTCTATGGCATGGCGATATAGACCTAAACTAGTGGCTCTGGTCTAGGTTTCCGAGCGATACGTTTTGATTACGTAAATTACGTCATAAATCAGTTTACTTTCTCGATTATGTGCGATACAGACGGAGACATTGCAATAAATTATCAAATATATTGAAAAGTAGACTAGCCCTAAAGTCACCGGAACTGTCTTTGTTAGGTGCGAGCCTGTAATACTAGATATTACTACTACAACAACAATAACAATAACACGTGCCTACAGTAAATCAGGAGTGGTTTATTGATTTTATCAAATGGCAGAAAAAAAACGATACATTAAATACAAATGAAAAACAGAACAGACGGTGGTCATTAAAGCAGTAAACAAAGTGTTTATAAACAGCATAATAACACCATATTACAGTGGTTGGGTAGTGGCACACTAACACAACAGGAGACATACACACAAACCTACAAACTGCTGTATGTCAATAGCAGGGGCGGTAATGAAAAAAGTAACTCAGGTAAAACCACGTTAAAGTAATACCTTTTAAAAGATAACTTCCTGAAATGTAATTTTTACATGTCAACATTATTTATCTTATTTCACCCCCCCCCCCCCAATAATGCAACATGGAAACAGAAATACAATTTCGGGAAGTTGCTGAAGCCTCGACAGTGGGCCAGTCACCATGTTTGCAATCCCATAGGGCTCTGGTCAAAAGCAGTGCACTAAATAGGGAATAGGGTGCCAGAATGCTCTGGTCAAAAGCAGTGCACTAAAATAGGGGATAGGGTGCCAGAGGGCTCTGGTCAAAAGCAGTGCACTAAATAGGGAATAGGGTGCCAGAGGGCTCTGGTCAAAAGCAGTGCACTAAAATAGGGAATAGGGTGCCATTTAAGTGGCTTTAGCTGCAGTTTGGTCAGTGTGCCAGTTACCATATTTACAGCCAGTCGGTCAGGGACGGGCAGGAGCAGGGTATTAAATAAACCAAATGCCACAGTGATGATACACAGCGATAACACAGTGGGGGAGGGGTTACAGAGAGGGCTGAACCCATAAACATGGGGATTAAGGAAAGAGAGGAGCAGTGAACATGTATTCAGTTACTTTCACTTGGAGCACTCTGTTCTCTCTCTATCCAGCGTTGATCTCTGTCTCTCCCCCCTCTCTCTATCCAGCGTTGATCTCTGTCTCTCCCCCTCTCCTCTCTCTCCCCCCTGTCTCTATCCAGTGCTACTCTCTCTCTCTACCCCTCCCCTCTCTCTCTCCCTCCCACTCGCTCTGCCCACTCCCCCCCTCTCTCTATCCAGTGCTACTCTCTCTCTCTACCCCTCCCCTCTCTCTCTCCCTCCCACTCGTTCTGCCCACTCCCCCCTCTCTATCCAGTGCTACTCTCTCTCTCTACCCCTCCCCTCTCTCCCTCCCACTCGTTCTGCCCACTCCCCCCCTCTCTCTATCCAGTGCTACTCTCTCTCTCTAACCCTCCCCTCTCTCCCTCCCACTCGTTCTGCCCACTCCCCCCTCTCTATCCAGTGCTACTCTCTCTCTCTACCCCTCCCCTCTCTCCCTCCCACTCGTTCTGCCCACTCCCCCCCTCTCTCTATCCAGTGCTACTCTCTCTCTCTAACCCTCCCCTCTCTCCCTCCCACTCGTTCTGCCCACTCCCCCCCTCTCTCTCTCCCCTCCCCTCTCTCTCTGTCTCTCTCTCTCTTTTTCCCGTCTCTCCAGTGCTGCTGTGGTGAATGTGATCACGTGGGGGAGCCAGCCAGGGGCATCGTTCAGAGGCTAGAGAGCTAGAGGATAAACCAGCTTTTTCGCCAGTTGATCTCTGGAAGTAAGTGGCTCACAGTCCAGAACATCGCAGATCAATGTTTTTCCTAACGCATGACTACCACTAATATGAATCATAATCAGCGGCTTGGGTATAGAATTATTAGAATTAGAATAGTACAGTAATTCTATTCCTATGGGCTGGAGAGAGAGAGAGAGAGAGAGCGGGAGGGAGAGGGAGGGAGGGAGAGAGGAAGAGAGCGAGAGAGAGAGAGGAAGAGAGAGAGAGAGAGGAAGAGAGAGAGAGAGGGAGGGAGAGGGAGAGAGAGAGGGGGAGAGAGAGGGAGGGAGAGAGAGAGGGGGAGAGAGAGAGAGATTGGTCCAGAGCCATGTGTTTAAAATAGTTTGTTGTTGTTTGTAGAGGGTTTCTGAACATTTGTCTTTGGGTTGGTCGGATTGAGATTTATCCATACAAAGGGAGTCTGGGGCATGTTGTTGGTCATAGGAACTCGATATTAGAGTCCATCTCACTGTCATAGGCAGGCTACCATGTGCACAGCGGAGAATACACTTTTTATTTTATTTATTTATTTATTTAATTCGAACAAATTCTTATTTACAATGATGGCCTACCCCACACGAAGCTGGGTCAATTATGCGCCGCCCTATCAGACTCCCAATCACAGCCAGATGTGATGCAGCCTGGATTCAAACCAGGGACTGCAGTGACGCCTCTTGCACTGAGATGTAGTGTCTTAGACCGCTGCGCCACTCGGGACGACAAACTTCAGTAGAAGAAAACACCCTGAACTTGGAAGTTATCACTTATCCAGCAGACTGCATTACAACACGTTCAGAGAAAAATGTGTCCTGTGCAGACATGCTTCTCTGCTGAGTAGAATAGGGAATAATGTCAAGTCTATGTGTGACATGTATCTCTGCTGAGTAGAATAGGGAATAATGTCAAGTCTATGTGTGACATGTATCTCTGCTGAGTAGAATAGGGAATAACGTCAAGTCTATGTGTGACATGTATCTCTGCTGAGTAGAATAGGGAATAATGTCAAGTCTAAATGTGTGACATGTATCTCTGCTGAGTAGAATAGGGAATAACGTCAAGTCTATGTGTGACATGTATCTCTGCTGAGTAGAATAGGGAATAACGTCAAGTCTATGTGTGACATGTATCTCTGCTGAGTAGAATAGGGAATAACGTCAAGTCTATGTGTGACATGTATCTCTGCTGAGTAGAATAGGGAATAACGTCAAGTCTATGTGTGACATGTATCTCTGCTGAGTAGAATAGGGAATAACGTCAAGTCTATGTGTGACATGTATCTCTGCTGAGTAGAATAGGGACCAGACCCAGCTGTCAAGTCTATGTGTGACATGTATCTCTGCAGCATCCCAAAAGGTTGAATTTCACTTAGCTTAATAGACCCGTGGTGATTGTGGTCTCAGTCAACCCTACCCAGTCATCTGTCCCACATGGCTGCCCAGAGGAGAGGAGAGTACATCCTATCCTAGTAGCTCAGGGCACAGCTGTTCCATAGGACAACAACACATGTCTTCTTCCTGTTTACTGGATGTATCATAAAAATATTGTAAAAAATGTCTTTGCTATTTTTTTCTTCTTAATTTGACCACCATAACACAAATTGCAAAGAAATAATAAAACAAAATGAATCAATCAGGAATCAACCATAAACCATTGCGTAAATGGTTTAAAAAGACTACACTAAGAGAACAGAACAGCAACATGACTTTACACTGAAACAACAGTCAGTAACTTATTCAACAGGTTTGAATGGTTCCAGGGGAAATGGTTTTGGTCTCTTTCCCACAGCCACTGTACGAGTCTGCCAAGCGAGACTAGTTTTGGTCCAAGTGCTTTAAGAACAAACAGACAGCCGTTGAATGTTAAAGTCATCCGCTCAGCTCACGGACAAGCACAGCATTTCAAGTAGGGTCTCATCTTATCTTAAGTTTTTTTAAAGTAAAAATAAAAAACGAATCTCTCTGGAGTAGACCGTAACACGCACAATTCAGCTTAGTGCATGGATGCTTACTATCGTATATTAACTCTCTTCATAAATGTCTAAAATAGATACAGAAATAACTTTTTATTTATTTTATTTATTTTTTTAACTCGGTTTAGCAGACTACCTGGAATGCTTCGTTATTGTTCTTCTCAGCATCAGAATATCCCCTGGCCGAGTCCTAACCTGATCCTAGACTTGTTTGTCTCATCTTGACAACGCTTATGTTTGGCACCATAGATAAACAATAGGATTTGGCAAAACAGAACAAACAGATCTGGGATCAGGCTCATACAAACAAATGGCTTTGTTTACTAGTGTAGCCCAGTATTTACAGAGTGTTGATTGAATACAGGAAGTGTACTTTAACTTCCCTGTCCTGATATAGCTGTCTAGGTATTCAGTGCTTTAAGTGGAATTAAAAAGATTCTGGTACTCAATTTAAATTTGACAGCACTATGGTTTCTATACAGTGACAGTGTTGACTTCATAGTGATAAAACACCGGTTTAACGCTACCACTGGTGGTATTGCTGAGATGGGTTTTCTTTAGACTAGAGGGACTGTTGTTAGTAGTAGTGGCAGTGTAAGACTTACTCTACCTCAACATGCATTGCATTAAATCTTCAATCCTATATCACAGCGTTGTCCAACACCAGTCCTTGAGTACGCCCAATAGTACATATTTTTCGTTGTGGCCCCCGGACAAGATACACCTGATTCTATCTGTCAACTAATCAACAAGCTCCTTGACAAGTTGAATCAGGTGTTTTTGTCCGGGGCTACAACAACAACAAAATGTGTTCTGATGGGGATACTCGAGGACCGGAGTTGGGCAACACAGATATATCATTTAACAATCATGCCATACGAACCATACAACTTTAACACTAAAGTCGTATGAATATATAAACCATTCTCTTGTGAGAGGGTGGTTGCCAAGGAAAATAAATAAACCAAAACAAAAGGGATAACTAATCAGTGTCTCTTCAATATTTGTAATTGAACTACTTCCAACAGCATTGTCCATTTCTGACAGTGTTGACATATCAAACACCTAACTGGCTTTGTACACTACTGAGTCAAACCAAGCTGTTCTGTGCTGGCCTAGATACGCAGCCTCCATTGTGGTTGTAACCGTGCTGAATAAGAGCCAGCTGTTTGGTTAGGTTTGCTATGGAAGTCTGAAAATAGGTTGATACGGTGGGGGTTTATACAACAGAAACAAGCTGGATGCAACATATTAGGAACAAGTGGAAATGGTTTGGTACCATGTGAAACAATCAAACGTCTGTATGACCGGTAGGAGCAGTAGTGCTAGTGTCTTTCTCTTGGTCACTGTCCCAGATTAGACCAACACTATTTGTTACATAGCGTATTTACATCTCTATGTGGACATCGTGTAGGTCTGAGAGTTCCAATTTCTTTATTTGAAACTTTTTAAAGTCCACTAGTTGTTTTATTTTCGGTCTTTTTTTTTTACCTCTTCGTCGATGACCATTCAGTGAACTTAAACGTTATACGTTGTCGTGACTTCCTACTTCCTATTTCGGGGAGCGCTGCCTAGCCAATCGATTCATGAAGCAACAGGTTACCGTGGCGATGATGACCACGCCCACAAACAAGGCAGAGGACACGCCCACAACCAAGGGGATGAGGAGCAGGTCGGCCGCTGCAGAGACAGAGAGAGAAGAGAGGAGAGAGAGGAGATAGAGAGGAGGGAGGGGAGATAGAGAGGAGGGAGGGGAGATAGAGAGGAGGGAGGGGAGATAGAGAGGAGATAGAGAGGAGGGAGGGGAGGGGAGGGAGAGGAGAGAGAGGAGATAGAGAGGAGGGAGAGGAGATAGAGAGGAGAGAGAGGAGATAGAGAGGAGGGAGGGGAGGAATGAGTTAGTCAAGTTCAGAAAACGACTAACTTCCCTCATAAACCGTTTAATTTACCATTGGGAGTATTAGACAGGATGCCAGTATTAGACAGGATAGGTTAGCCATGTTTCAAAGAAGACTATCTATGATACCTAATAACTGTTGGCTAACAGTCTCCAAAAGACAGTGAGTGGGAGAGTGAAAACACAAGAGACATACAGACACTTCCTGACAACCATCAGTGATTCACAGAGCCACTCTTTTGTATTAGGAACTGATGATGAGTGTGTCTGCTGCAGTGATTCGTCACCACTCGCTGTATGTAAAATAGCTAGCAGTCCCAGACCCAGTGACACTCACCTCTGGCGTACAGGTAGACCCTGACACCCTCTGACTGGGCCTTGGCCCCGGTGTTGTACCATCCTCCATGGGGGTCTTGTCCCCACACCTCAGCCTGGCAGACAAACAGGCCCTGGTCCTGGTCCTGGGCGGAGAAGATCCTTAACCTGTAGGTACCTGGAGACACCCGGTCCATACTGACCTGTAGTCCAAAAAGGACCACAACGGTAGTCATTTAGCAGATGTATTTTAGTATTTTAGCAGACGCTGTTATCTAGAGAAATACAGTGCATTCAAATAAGGTAGGTAAGACAACCACATACTAGTCATTACAATTGTTTTATCTTTGATATACTTTGTGTTATCCTTGATAGTTTTCTTAAAATTGACTGCATTTATTTTTTTTAAACTGCCAAATAAATTGAACCAATCACCTCAGAGCTGTGGTTCTTATATGGCCTGGACAGGCCCTCATAGGTAAGAGAGGCTAACACCGTCCCCTTCTCCCCTACTGACGGCTTGTCACCACCCTTCTCTATGATCACACCCCCTGCTGTAGCCCCACCCTCCTGGGCCGGGAGGACCGCCCTCTGCAGCCATTGGACCTCCACCTGTGCAGGGCCGGTGGTTACCACGGATACGTTGCAGAGCAGGGTGACGGTATCACCTCTCTTCAAGAGGGGGCCGCGGGGAAGGTTGGCTACTGCTGACACCTTGACCTCTGTAGGGACACAGGGACAGAGAGATGCTCGTCATTCAATTAGGTTCAATTAGCATCAACTTACATCGTTAACATAGGTTCAATTCAATTAGCTATTTGGTTGTTAATTCAATCAAACCACGTCATGGCAATGCTCATGTTAATGTAGTATCTTTGTTTACAAACTACTGTCCAACCTCGTAGAAGGTCAAGTGGTTTTAGTCTCTTAGCTTTACCAGGACAACTTCCAGAATCCTGACTTAACTTGTATAGATATATCCACTGGCTGTAGTCCCCCAGGATCCCCCTCTGCCAGAGGGGTGCAGTTACTTACTCATCCCTCGTGGATTTAAACACACTGGATTGCTGTTAAGTAGATTGGGGGAGTTTTCTCCATTATACCAATACATCTTTTTTAAATCCATGAGGAGGAGTGAACTAGGCCGCAGTTTGTGGGGAGAAGGTGGTTTTGTGTCCGTCTTTTCTCTTACCTTTGGTCTTGAGGTTGACGGTGACCCCCTCTGATCTCTGTGTGAGGGTAGCAGCACTGGAGGGTCCCGGGTTAAGCCTCCCAGCGTAGACGCTCACAGCACAGCGGTACACCCCCGTGTCAGCTGGGTGGGCAGAGAACAACCTGAGAGAGTACCGTCCCTCCACCTCCTTCTCCATGGAACCCCCTCCACTCCGACCCCCCCGGCTGGAGTCATCCCCCCAGCTCACCACCCCGTCTGGGCCGTACCGGGCCACCTCCACCTGGGAGAGGGGACAGACAGAGATAGAGGTAGACAGAAAGGTTAACCTGAGTTGTGTTTGGAAAACGACTAGCCAATCAAGCATTATTTACTTTACAGTCCTAAATAACTGTTGACCAATAGCCTTCCTGGCTCCAAATAATATGTTTTATCTACAATTGGAAGCATTACATACTATCAATAGCAGCAGCAAATAGCTGAATAATTTGCCAAAGTTTTCAATTTCATAATTAAAAAGACAAAAGTGATAAAAGAATTGGACAACTCTGTAAGGACTACCTTAGCGGGCTAAAAGGAAGATCCTAATTACCAATAACAATAATCAATACCAACCTCCACACCTCCACCCGTCAATGCCCTGTCCTCGCTGCTCACGGTGCCCCTCCTCATCCACTGAACCAGCAGGCCCGAGCGGCCCCCAGGGGCCAAACCAGACACCTCGCAGGTCAGAGTGAGGGGGGAGCCTAACTGGAGAGTTACCTCACCTCGCGGAGTGGACGTAACGGTCAGGGAGTCAGCTAGAAGGAGGGAGGAGGAGGGAGGAGGGAGAGGAGGGGGTAAGGGAGGAGGAGGGAGAGGAGGGGGAGGAGGGGGTAAAGGAGGAGGAAGAGGAGGGAGAGGAGGGGGTAAGGGAGGAGGAAGAGGAGGGGGTAAAAGAGGAGGAAGAGGAGGGAGAGGAGGGGGTAAGGGAGGAGGAAGAGGAGGGAGAGGAGGGGGTAAGGGAGGAGGAAGAGGAGGGAGAGTAGGGGAGGGGATAGGGAGGAGGAAGAGGAGGGAGAGGAGGGGGTAAGGGAGGAGGTAGAAGAGGGAGAAGAGGAGAGGAAAAAATAAACAAGAAGTACATGATTTAAAATGTGTTCGCTCTGCATTCAAACAAACTTCATTTGTTAATTGTCACTGTTAATAAAGGTTTATTTGCATATAGCAAGTTCTCCCACTGAAGTTGAATGCATCTCAAAATGTATACTAAAAGAGGATGCTCGTAAGATCTCATCTATAAACAATACACTCTGAAAACTGTTAGCTATTTCATGAAACGTTTCAGTTCAGTTTATAAATCTATTCTTAACTGTAATCTGTCCAACAACAACACAGAGAGGAGAAGAGCAGGTCTATTGTCTAACAGACTATAGAGACTATAATAGAATGAAGTAGAGCCGTGTCTGGCTGACACGATAAGAACACACAGACCCTCAGTGGGGAACTATAAAACTGTAACTTCTACTACAGTGCAACTGTTACATTCTGCTGTGCTCTCACCCCCCCCCCCCCCCCCCCCCCACACACCACAGCTCTAAAACACACCCCACAGCTCTAAAACACACCCCACACCACAGCTCTAAAACACACACCACAGCTCTACACCACAGCTCTAAAACACACCCCACAGCTCTAAAACACACCCCACACCACAGCTCTAAAACACACACCACAGCTCTAAAACACACCCCACACCACAGCTCTAAAACACACACCACAGCTCTAAAACACACCACAGCTCTAAAACACACCCCACACCACAGCTCTAAAACACACACCACAGCTCTAAAACACACCACAGCTCTAAAACACACCACAGCTCTAAAACACACCCCACAGCTCTAGAACACACCCCACAGCTCTAAAACACACCACAGCTCTAAAACATACACCACAGCTCTAAAACACACCCCACAGCTCTAAAACACACCCCACAGCTCTAAAACACACCCACAGCTCTAAAACACACCACAGCTCTAAAACACACCCCACAGCTCTAAAACACACCCCACAGCTCTAAAACACACCACAGCTCTAAAACACACCCCACAGCTCTACACCACACCCCACAGCTCTACACCACACCCCACAGCTCTACACCACAGCTCTAAAACACACCCCACAGCTCTAAAACACACCCCACAGCTCTAAAACACACCCACAGCTCTAAAACACACCACAGCTCTAAAACACACCACAGCTCTAAAACACACCCCACACCACAGCTCTAAAACACACCACAGCTCTAAAACACACCCCACACCACAGCTCTAAAACACACACCACAGCTCTAAAACACACCACAGCTCTAAAACATACACCACAGCTCTAAAACACACCCCACAGCTCTAGAACACACCCCACAGCTCTAAAACACACCCCACAGCTCTAAAACACACCCCACAGCTCTACACCACAGCTCTAAAACACACCCAACAGCTCTAAAACACACCCCACAGCTCTAAAACACACCCCACAGCTCTAAAACACACCCACAGCTCTAAAACACACCACAGCTCTAAAACACACCCCACAGCTCTAAAACACACCCCACAGCTCTAAAACACACCACAGCTCTAAAACACACCCCACAGCTCTACACCACACCCCACAGCTCTACACCACACCCCACAGCTCTACACCACAGCTCTAAAACACACCCCACAGCTCTAAAACACACCCCACAGCTCTAAAACACACCCACAGCTCTAAAACACACCACAGCTCTAAAACACACCACAGCTCTAAAACACACCCCACAGCTCTAAAACACACCCACAGCTCTAAAACACACCCACAGCTCTAAAACACACCACAGCTCTAAAACACACCACAGCTCTAAAACACACCCCACAGCTCTAAAACACACCCACAGCTCTAAAACACACCCACAGCTCTAAAACACACCACAGCTCTAAAACACACCACAGCTCTAAAACACACACATATTGATAATAGTATGGGGTCAGCCACAGTGCAGCGCCCCTGAAGCTAATGTCTCCGTTTCCCATTGTTGTAGAATGTCAGTCATGATGATGATGTCATGAACTATCAGTACTGGATAGGCCTACAGCACTAGATGCCATTAGGTCTACTGGGGTGCTAATGGGATCTGTGGCCAAGCTAGTAACAGCATCCGTTACATTACGTTTTAGTCATTTAGCAGATGCTCTTATTTAGAGCCACGCACAGCCAGTGTCCCAACAGCTCTTGTCTCTGAACAGCCCCCATACTCCACAGACAGACAGTGTCCTAACAGCCCCATACTCCACAGACAGCCAGTGTCCTAACAGCCCCCATACTCCACAGACAGACAGTGTCCTAACAGCCCCCATACTCCACAGACAGACAGTGTCCTAACAGCCCCCATACTCCACAGACAGACAGTGTCCTAACAGCCCCCATACTCCACAGACAGACAGTGTCCTAACAGCCCCATACTCCACAGACAGCCAGTGTCCTAACAGCCCCCATACTCCACAGACA
>NC_092087.1:10079230-10109230 GCF_045679555.1 Salvelinus alpinus | reverse complement strand
GAGAGACAGAAAGAGAGAGAGAGACAGAGAGACAGAAAGAGAGAGACAGAGAGACAGAAAGAGAGAGACAGAGAGAGAGATGAGTTATTATTACATTACTGAGAGACAGAACAGGGAACAGATAGATATGATTACATACAGAAGGTAATTCCTATTAGATTTTTGCTATAGCAAAGGATGTGTAGAGGTTAGGGTCACTCAGAGGAACACTGCTTCGGTGACAGATTATAAGTATGTTATTATAGTACATTGCAGGGGAAAGGTCAGAATAGATTGTAGATAAGAATATAATTTCTAGGCCAATTTTTTTTTTCTCCAATTGTGTAAAAATGTAATTACACGTAATAAAGAATAGCGTGGACCCTAGATCAGTAAAGAATCGTGTGGAAAAGTATGTGGCCGGTGGCAATCAGATGTGTGTGATAGAACAAGGCAACACACATTCTCAACCACACTGTCAGAGAGAGAGAACAAAGTCCACAAGATAACACAGACAGCCTAACTAGGAACCAGGAAACAGGAAAAGGAGGACAGAAAAGTAAAAGAGCTGGTCTAGGATCAGGGCCTCCCTGTCCATATGTAATCTAAAAGGACCACTATTCAGTCATAGTGCTGATCCAGGATCAGGGCCTCCCTGTCCATACGTAATCTAAAAGGACCAGTATTCAGTCATAGTGCTGATCCAGGATCAGGGCCTCCTTGTCCATGTGTAATCTAAAAGGACCAGTATTCAGTCATAGTGCTGATCCAGGATCAGGGCCTCCTTGTCCATGTGTAATCTAAAAGGACCAGTATTCAGTCATAGTGCTGATCTAGGATCAGGTCCTCCCTGTCCATGTGATCTAAAAGGACCAGTATTCAGTCATAGTGCTGATCCAGGATCAGGGCCTCCTTGTCCATGTGTAATCTAAAAGGACCAGTATTCAGTCATAGTGCTGATCTAGGATCAGGTCCTCCCTGTCCATGTGATCTAAAAGGACCAGTATTCAATCATAGTGCTGATCTAGGATCAGGTCCTCCCTGTCCATGTAATCTAAAAGGACCAGTATTCAGTCATAGTGCTGATCTAGGATCAGGTCCTCCCTGTCCATGTGATCTAAAAGGACCAGTATTCAGTCATAGTGCTGATCTAGGATCAGCCTCCCTGTCCATGTAATCTAAAAGGACCAGTATTCAGTCATAGTGCTGATCCAGGATCAGGGCCTCCCTCTCCATATGTAATCTAAAAGGACCAGTATTCAGTCACAGAGCTGGTCTAGGATCAGGGCCTCCCTGTCCATATGTAATCTAATCCATTATAGTTTATAAGGAAAAAGGCATCCAGATTCATCACTCGTCTTGTGAGACGCTTTGTGAATCCAGGCCCAGACCTACCGACCTTTGACAGCGACCGAGGCACTGTAGTTGCCTTGGTATTTGGAGTCTGTGCTGGGTGTGTAACACTCGTATCGTCCCTGGTCATCTGCGTGTAGCCTCTGGAACACCAGCCTGGCCTTGTCCCCCGAGTCCCTCTCCACCCTCACCTCCCCGGACCTCACCCGCGCCTGGAAGGACAGAGTTAGATTAGGGCTGCACGATGTGGCTAATAATCAAACTGCCATTTTTAAACCAAATTTTGCGATTTTACTTGTGATTTTGATTAAAACACTTGGAACTGTTATAATTAGTATTTCAATTCTGTAGTTGGTGTTGTCTTGACGACCAATGACAAAGACAGGTACAGTAGATGTTGTTGTGACAGGGTAGGAACCAAAGTGTTGGTCAGAGTTTACCAAGGGACCCTTATTACATGTGAATTTTACATGAATTGTGTGTAAAAAAAAAAAAAGGACTTTGCATACATCAATTTCGATGAATTGTGCAGCCTTAAGTTAGTTTAATTGATTAGTCAAAATAAACACATTTAAGAGATATTTTCCATTGGTAAACAGAGATGTGAGTTTAAATAATTTAATGTACGGCTAAAAGTTACCCAACAGCTCCAATAGAGAAGTAAGCATACGGTACATAGCTAGCATACCTGCACGTCCACCTGTTCCTGTACTTTGATGGAAAACTCAAGAGTCATTAGTTTAAAATGAACATAGGTGTCTGGCAGCTAGGGCCAACTAGTCCTAACCATCTAGACCAAATCAATTCTGAAAAAGCCTGTGTTGAACTCCTCCCTACCTGGAAGGGTGCGTAGGGAAACCCAGGGTCCCTGGTGGAGATCACCCCCATCTGTCTCCCCTGGGAGTCCTCCCTGTACAGGAACCACTCAAAGTCCTGCGTTCGGGAACCCTCGTAGCCTGATACAGCACAGGGGATGGAGAGGGAGAACCCTGCCACGCGGTACAGGGGTCCGGAGGGAAGGGTTACCTCGCGACACAGGGTGTACTGGAACACTGGAGAGAGGAACAGGAAGAAAAGAGAGATGGGAGAGATGGGAGAGAGAGAGAGAGAGAGAGAGAGAGAGAGAGAGAGAGAGAGAGAGAGAGAGAGAGAGAGAGAGAGAGAGAGAGTGTAAGGTAGAGAGAGAGGTTGCAGAGAGAGGGAAGAGGAGATGAGAGGAGGAGAGGGACAGAGAGAGAGAGAGAGAGAGAGAGAGAGAGAGAGAGAGAGAGAGAGAGAGAGAGAGAGAGAGAGAGAGAGAGAGGGAGAGAGTAGGGCAGAGAGACAGAGAGAGAGAGAGTAGGGCAGAGAGAGATGGAGAGAGAGAGTAGGGCAGAGAGAGATGGGGCAGAGAGAAGGAGCGATAGAGAGAGAGAGACCATTGTAAATACAACCCATATTTATGTTTATTTATTTTCCATATTTGCACATCGAGAGAGAAGGGAATGTACAGTACCAGTCAAAAGTTTGGACACACCTACTCTTTATTTTTTTCTTTATTTTTACTATTTTCTACATTGTAGAATAATAGTGAAGACATCAAAACTATGAAATAACACATATGGAATCATGTAGTAACCAAAAACGTGTTCATATTTTAGATTCTTCAAAGTAGCCACCCTTTGCCTTGATGACAGCTTTGCACACTCTTAACCAGCATGGCTACCACAGCATTCTGCAGCAATACGCCATCCCATCTGGTTTGCGGTTAGTGGGACTAACATTTGTTTTTCAACAGGACAATGACCCAACACACCTCCAGGATGTGTAAGGACTATTTGACCAAGAAGGAGAGTGATGGAGTGCTGCATCAGATGACCTGGCCTCCACAATCACCCGACCTCAACCCAATTGAGATGTTTTGGGATGAGTTGGACCGCAGAGTGAAGAAAAAGCAGCCAACAAGTGCTCAGCATATGTGGGAACACCTTCAAGACTGTTGGAAAAGCATTCCAGGTGAAGCTAGTTGAGAGAATGCCAAGAGTGTGCAAAGCTGTCATCAAGGCAAAGGGTGGCTACTTTGAAGAATCTCAAATATAAAATATATTTTGATTTGTTTAACACTTTTTTGGTTACTACATGATTCCATATGTGTTATTTCATAGTTTTGATGTCTTCACTATTATTCTACAATGTAGAAAATAGTAAAAAGATAAAATAAAAAAAACCTTGAATGAGTAGGTGTGTCCAAACTTTTGGCTTGTACTGTATGTCATGTCAGTCACGCTGTGTAGGTTTGGTATGTTCAGTGACACACCACCAGTCAATACACTGACAGACCGGCTGAACCAATATGTAGGCTAATGTACAGAAGATCAATATGTTACTTCGCCCATTATAGAAAGATGGAATTTAATCTAGCTTCAGGCATGGGTACATTTTTGTTTTAATCATTGGTTTGCTGGGACATGTTATTCACATCACATAATTGCACAATTAAAATCATAGTAATATTTATTTCACAGCACAAGACTACATATCCTGTCATGTCAATATACTTCCTCTAACTTCTACAAAACAGTTTTGAGGTCAGACAAAACCATGTTCCAGTTTCAGTTCTTTACTTCCAGTTCTTTAGTTCCAGTTTAGTGACAGTCTAAAACTAGAAACTTCCTTATCGACACTTCCATTTCCTTAAACTATTCCAATACAACACAGTAAAGCAGATACATTCATGTTGGGACAGAAATGTCCCTGTTCGATGAGGAGAAACATGTCTCCAGAGTGAGACACTGAAACTCTGGAAGCAACCATGACACATAACCTAAATCTCCTATATCTCCTATGGTGACATAGCGCGGTGACATAGTGCGGTGACATAGTGCGGTGACATAGTGCGGCGACATAGTGAGGTAACCTGCGCAGGTACGAACAACAACTTACTACACAACGTAGATGGAACGTTGGGGGTGGATTGGATGACGACTCATGGAAACTCACATCTTGCGTTGCCCAAATAATCTACCAGCCGATCCAGAACAACCAGAAATACAGGTGTAGGGTGCATTTCAACCCAGGCCTGGGAACCTGTCAGAACCTGTAGCTAATATGAGGTATAGGTTCTAGTACATGCTAATACACATAACAAAGGCGTGAATTAAACAGCAGGCCTAGAGATAATGAGCTGGTAGAGAGACTGGGACAGAGAACAGGGTTTAAGAGGATCAGGATGTCTAATTAACATAAGGCTGTAAGACTGATAGGGCTGGTCTGGAGCATAGACTGACTGTATATGTCAGCGCTGAGGTGCAGTCACTTCCGCCACTTCTGTCTGTCTGCATATACAGTCAGTCACTTCCGCCACTTCTGTCTGTCTGCATATACAGTCAGTCAGTCAGTCAGTCAGTCAGTCAGTCAGTCAGTCAGTCTGTCTGTCTGTCTGTCTGTCTGTCTGCATATAGTCAGTCAGTCAGTCTGTCTGTCTGCATATAGTCTGTCTGTCTGTCTGTCTGTCTGTCTGTCTGTCTGTCTGTCTGTCTGTCTGTCTGCATTCAGCCAGGGTAGTATAATAGATAATACATGTCCTATAATAATGATGTTATTCTGTGAGAACCCTCTCAGCTCATGTTTTCATGTGTAGATTAAATTCCCGTGCTGAGAGAGAGACTAGTGCAATAGGAGACTGGGCTGTAAATGCACCGACCACTAATAAATGTCGAAAGGGCTTAAAGCGAGTTGTAGAAAATTACAAAAAAAACTCTATATGTCAGATGACAACCACAGATCTCTACTGATATGCAATAATGCGAACATTAATCAGACCATATGCCAGGCTGCGATGGGACAAAATGTTACCTCACCATACAATAGCCCAACTGACAGATGGCACACGGTTTTAGGGCACGTAGTACGAAACATTAGCAGGTAGGCCTAGTAGCTAGGTTAGAGAGCTTTCTGAGAAATGACTCACCCCATTGTAAACAGATGAGAGCTGCTGTCCGTCGCCACGAAGCCATCATCATCCGTCCCGATGCCCCGCTGCAGATGGATTATGTCGATTCAAATTCCTCTACTCGTCTCTGTGGTTGTATCGGAATACATTCCCTCTCTCGTTCAGTTCAATCAATGAGACATCAACATCAATGTAACGTTGCATCCACTTGACATTACATTATGGAACGTTAAAATATCCGATAGGCTACAATGCAATGTTGATTTAGTAGTCCCGATGTTTAGCTAGCTAGCCAACCATTCAAGCTAACAATATTCATCCACTGTAGCTATTACACATTCAGTACATTCAATTTCTCTTACATTAGAATGCCGTCTCTGTAAACCGGAATAGCCTAAATAATATTTCGCACACGTAATGACCAATTCATTTTTTCTCTAGCTAAATATTTGCCTAAGCACCCTTTTTCATCAAACATGCTGTCCGAATGCAATCGCTGTTGGTATCATAGGGGGCAAGGGAGGGTGGGGCAAGGGAGGGTGAGGCAACGGGGGGACTCCGTAGTGTAGGGAGGGGTTTCTGGCAAGGAAAACCATCAAATAGAAGACAGCGAATCATTGGCCGACAAAAACAATAGATTACATTTTAAGCCAATGAAAACTGAATGCGCTGAAATTGGTTAAACCAATCAGCTCGTCCATATAGCTCCGAATCGGCGCCAGAATCTAGGGCGGCCCCGCCTCCCCTTGTCCACTGTTTTGTATGCAACATAGAGAAGGATAGAAAAAGCATCCCTATATTTTTCCGACTATGGCGTCTGTGAACCCACTTGCAGCGCCGTTGAGGCAATCTCCATTTAGAAGTAGTTAATTTTTCTCCACGATTGTCTGATCCCTCCTGATGACACGGTTGAACATGACTCCAACAGGGTCATCAAGAGGGCTCAGAAATAAAGCTGGAAGACCCACGCAGTTGTCTACATTAAAATGGTGGAAGCCTTCTGTGACGCTGGCCATGCTAAAATTGTATTTTGGCTACTAGACGCCACTTATCATCCTCTATGGAATGCAATGACCGATGTATCCTGCCAAATGCATTATTTCCATAAGAAAAACACTATTGTTCCAATCATTATGGGAGAAACAGGCTTAGACACAGACGGTGTCCCAAACCTACAACGGTGTTGCCTTTAAAGGCAGGACGTTAAAATCGTCTCTCCCATTCCCAGAAATAAGACCACAGACTGGACCTTAACTAGAACGTTACTATTATCACAATAAGCATTGTAATAATGACGTGGTAATGTTAATAAGACCACTAAATATAGGATGATTCCTTAGAACTAGTTGTAACAGCACCAGATATTACAGACAGGGACTAATTGTAACAGCACCAGATATTACAGACAAGGACTAGTTGTAACAGCACCAGATATTACAGACAGGGACTAGTTGTAACAGCACCAGATATTACAGACAGGAACTAGTTGTAACAGCACCAGATATTACAGACAGGAACTAGTTGTAACAGCACCAGATATTACAGACAGGGACTAGTTGTAACAGCACCAGATATTACAGACAGGAACTAGTTGTAACAGCACCAGATATTACAGACAGGAACTAGTTGTAACAGCACCAGATATTACAGACAGGAACTAGTTGTAACAGCACCAGATATTACAGACAGGGACTAGTTGTAACAGCACCAGATATTACAGACAGGAACTAGTTGTAACAGCACCAGATATTACAGACAGGAACTAGTTGTAACAGCACCAGATATTACAGACAGGGACTAGTTGTAACAGCACCAGATATTACAGACAGGAACTAGTTGTAACAGCACCAGATATTACAGACAGGAACTAGTTGTAACAGCACCAGATATTACAGACAGGGACTAGTTGTAACAGCACCAGATATTACAAACAGGGACTAGTTGTAACAGCACCAGATATTACAGACAGGGACTAGTTGTAACAGCACCAGATATTACAGACAGGAACTAGTTGTAACAGCACCAGATATTACAGACAGGGACTAGTTGTAACAGCACCAGATATTACAGACAGGGACTAGTTGTAACAGCACCAGATATTACAGACAGGAACTAGTTGTAACAGCACCAGATATTACAAACAGGGACTAGTTGTAACAGCACCAGATATTACAGACAGGGACTAGTTGTAACAGCACCAGATATTACAGACAGGGACTAATTATGGTGGCACCAGATGACTAATTGTAGGTCTATGCCTATAGATGTGTAACGGTTGTCTTCCTCTTCTGATGAGCAATATGAAGGATCAGACCAAAATGCAGCGTGGTAAGTGTCCATGTTACTTTAATATAACAGAACACGAAAAAAGACAAAAATAACAAAAAGAATGACAAAGAAAACCGAAACAGTCCTGAATGGTGAAACAAACACAAAAACAAGAAACAACTACCCACAAACACAGGTGGGAACAGGCTAACTAAGTATGGTTCTCAATCAGAGACAACGATTGACAGCTGCCTCTGATTGGGAACCATAATAGGCCAAACACAGAAATACAACACATAGAACAAAACATAGAATATAGAACATAGAATGCCCACCCCAACTCACGCCCTGACCAAACCAAAATAAAGACATAAAAAAGGAACTAAGGTCAGAACGTGACAGTATAACCCCCCCCCCCCCCCCCCCCCCCAAAGGTGCGGACTCCGGCCGCAAAACCTGAACCTATAGGGGAGGGTCTGGGTGGGCATTACACCGTGATGGCGGCTCTGGTGCGGGACATAGACCCCACTCCACCTTAGTCCTGGCCCACTTATGTGGCGCCTCTGGAGTGGCGACCCTCGCCGCCGACCCTTGCAGCGGGCCCCGGATAGGCGGGAGATTCTGGCAGCGCCGGACAGGCGTGTCACGGTGCTGACTTTTGCCCGTCGCCTGCAGCAAAAGCCTCTATCCCGTCCTCTGGCTAGACAGAGTACTTTAGGATTTTAGTTACCTCGGTGCAACAAGGGCCTAGCCGTGCGGCCCTACCAACCCTTCTATCTATTCTTAGTGGCCCTTTGCGTGAGTTGGCTTTGTTCCTTAGTTCGCGTTGTCACTCCCTTTATAATTCTATTGTGGGCTCTTAGAGTATTATATTTCTTCTAACTACTCAAATTTATACTAAGATCTCCTTTAACCACCTGTCCTTTTTATTTATTTATATATCAATACCTAATAATCTCTGTTGATTATTATGCTCGTCAGCTAGTAGTCACTTGGAAACTAGTATTGTTATATGTGGGATGTAAATTCTAATCCCTGATATACTTGTTATTGTCCACACAATTAAGTATTCTTTAGTGCTATAGCCTTAACCTATAACCAGTGTCACTTTCTGTTCAGTGAGAGTGTCAAAGGCGTTTTCTCTCCAGAGCGTTAAACTGGCCTAGTTGTCAAAGTTTCTAGCTTTTTATTCAATCACTCTGTTTTTTGTCTTATACACGTTATCACACTTCAATGGTTATACAGTTTTCATTAATACAACAATGGTGCTCAATCAATCAATCCTTAATACACTTTATACTAATGCCAGATAATATTGCAAATCTTTAAATGTGTTAACACTTCTAACAATATTGACTAAATAGCAAAATAGTTAAATTACCTTAAATGCTCAGCCCCTTGGTCACTTTCCTGTAATTGGTTTTCTCACAGCAATAATGCTAGATTCCGAATTCCAATATCTTAATACTATTCACTTCCAACCCTGTGTATAGACTCAATATATTGTAACTGGTATTTGGCTGTTTCCTTTTATTGCTAATCACTTCTGGACCTGATGTGTCACTGTGTGAATGCCGCTTTGTCCGCTATCAAGAGGTGTCTAGACCCCTGTGTTTCGGAGACTCAGGTTCGGGTTCACAAAGTTCAACCAGGTAGATTCAGATAGTGATCCAATAAGTACTTCGGCAAAATTATCCAGTTCTCAAATATTGTTCTAGTCCAACAAAAAGAGTATAGTGCAATAGTAAATTTACCTATGATGATTCTCCATATGAAGTCTGTCTCATATGTCAGTGAGGATCATGGTTCTCTCATGATCTCTGTTCTCTTTATATACCTTTTTTTTACAGGGGAAGTTCCCAAGGTTCTGGGCCTCTGTCTAAACGTTAGACTACTATTGCGCAATCTTAGACTTCAGTTAGTGCACTTAGCTGTAACTCAAGCTTCCTGTTCCAAATCTAGGTCATGCAATACTGAAGCCCACATTGCTGCTTCTGTGTTACTGTCGGCTGATTCTACTTGATGATACCAGCTGGTTGTTTCTTCCACTGGAGGTGGTGTGTCCAGAGTCAGCAGTGAGAAGTCTATGATGGGTATCTCTTCTGCTTCCCCCTGTTGTCCAGTTTCTGCAGGTGTAGTCCATGGTTCCAAGAGGTCCCATGGATGCCCTGTGTTGTTGTCCTCACTTCTTGATGGAGTGGGCAGATCCTTTTTGGCTTTTGTCACAGGCGGGAGACTCTGGCAGCGCCGGACAGGCGGGAGGCTCTGGCAGCTCTGGGCTGACGGGAGGCTCTGACAGCTCCGGACTGACGGGCGGCTCTGGCAGCTCCGGACTGATGGGCGGCTCTGGCAGCTCTGGACTGGAGAGAGAACCTGGAGGGAGGAGACGGAGAGACAGCCTGGTGCGTGGGGCTGCCACAGGACCCACCAGGCTGGGGAGACCTACAGGAGGCCTGGTGCGTGGAGGAGGCACCGGATGGACCGGGCTGTGGGGGAGCACTGGAGCTCTGGTGCGCAGCCTTGGCACCACTCCTCCAGGTTGGATGACCACTTCAGCCCGGACCCTCCAGAGTGCAGGCACAGGTTGAACCGGGCTGTGGGGGAGCACTGGAGATCTGGTGCATACCACTCGCACCTCTCCCTTAGGCTCAATGCCCACATTCGCCCGGCACGAGCAGAGCGCAGGCATAGCGCGCACTGCACCCTCCCAGCGCCCCGGAGACACAGTACGCAGAGCCGGCGCAGGATACCCTGGGCCGAAACGGCGTACCGGAGACCAAACACGCTGAGCCGGCACAATACGCCCTGGCTGGATGCCCACTCTTGCATGGCACTTGCGGGGGGCTGACCTATAGCGCTCCGGGCTATGAGCGCGCACTGGCGACACTGTGCGCTTGACCGCATAACACGGTGCCCGACCAGTACTGAGCTTCTTCCGGTAAGCACGGGGAGTTGACTCAGGTCTATCGCCTGACTCCACCAATCTCCCCGTGTGCCTCCCACAAAAAATGTTTTGGGGCTGCCTCTCGTGCCTGTTGCGCTGCCTTACCTCATATCGCCGCCGCTCAGCTTTAGCTGCCTCCAGTTCTTCTTTGGGGCGGCAATATTCCCCAGCCTGTGCCCAGGGTCCCTTACCGTCCAATATCTCCTCCCATGTCCATTTCTCCAGATTGCACTACCACGCTGCTTGGTCCTTGGTTGGTGGGTAGTTCTGTAACGGTTGTCTTCCTCTTCTGATGAGGAATATGAAGGATCAGACCAAAATGCAGCGTGGTAAGTGTCCATGTTACTTTAATATAACAGAACACGAAAAAAGACAAAAATAACAAAGTGAATGACAAAGAAAACCGAAACAGTCCTGAATGGTGAAACAAACACAAAAACAGGAAACAACTACCCACAAACACAGGTGGGAACAGGCTACCTAAGTATGGTTCTCAATCAGAGACAACGATTGACAGCTGCCTCTGATTGGGAACCATACTAGGCCAAACACAGAAATACAACACATAGAATATAGAACATAGAATGCCCACCCCAACTCACGCCCTGACCAAACCAAAATAAAGACATAAAAAAGGAACTAAGGTCAGAACGTGACAAGATTACTAATTGTAGACTTAATGTCTTAAATCAGTTCTACCAAATTTCTATCAACATGTTAAATGTGCAACCAGAGGTAAACAAATTCTAGATCACCTGTACTCCACACACAGAGACTCGTGCAAAGCTCTCCCTCGCCCTCCATTTGGTAAATCCGACCACAACTCTTTCCTCCTGATTCCTGCTTACAAGCAAAAATTTAAGCAAGAAGCACCAGTGACTCTATAAAAAAGTGGTCAGATGAGGCAGATGCTAAACTACAGGACTGTTTTGCTATCACAGACCGGAACATGTTCCGGGATTCTTCCAATGGCATTGAGGTTTACACCACATCAGTCACTGGCTTCATCAATAAGTGCATCGAGGACGTCGTCCGCACAGTGACTGTACGTACATACCCCAACCAGAAGCCATGGATTACAGGCAACATTCGCACTGAGCTAAAGGGTAGAGCTGCCGCTTTCAAGGTGTGGGACTCTAACCCGGAAGCTTACAAGAAATCCTGCTATGCCCTGCGACAAACCATCAATCAGGCAAAGCGTCAATACAGGGCTAAGATTGAATCATACTACACCGGCTCCGACGCTTGTCTTATGTGGCAGGGCTTGCAAACTATTACAGACTACAAAGGGAAGCACAGCCACGAGCTGCCCAGTGACACGAGCCTACCAGACGAGCTAAATCACTTCTATGCTCGCTTCGAGGCAAGCAACACTGAGGCATGCATGAGAGCATCAGCTGTTCCGGACGACTGTGTGATCACGCTCTCCGTAGCCGATGTGAGTAAGACCTTTAAACAGGTCAACATACACAAGGCTGCGGGGCCAGACGGATTACCAGGACGTGTGCTCCGGGCATGTACTGACCAACTGGCAGGTGTCTTCACTGACATTTTCAACATGTCCCTGACTGAGTCTGTAATACCAACATGTTTCAAGCAGACCACCATAGTCCCTGTGCCCAAGAACACCAAGGCAACCTGCCTAAATGACTACAGACCCGTAGCAATCACGTCCGTAGCCATGAAGTGCTTTGAAAGGTTGGTAATGGCTCACATCAACACCATTATCTCAGAAACCCTAGACCCACTCCAATTTGCATACCGCCAAACAGATACACGGATGATGCCATCTCTATTGCACTCCACACTGCCCTTTCCCACCTGGACGAAGGGAACACTTATGTGAGAATGCTATTAATTGACTACAGCTCAGCGTTCAACACCATAGTACCCTCAAAGCTCATCACTAAGCTAAGGATCCTGGGACTCAACACCTCCCTCTGCAACTGGATCCTGGACTTCCTGACGGGCCGCCCCCAGGTGGTGAGGGTAGGTAGCAACACATCTGCCACGCTGATCCTCAACACTGGAGCTCCCCAGGGGTGCGCGCTCAGTCCCCTCCTGTACTCCCTGTTCACCCACGACTGCATGGCCAGGCACGACTCCAACACCATCATTAAGTTTGCAGACGACACAACAGTGGTAGGCCTGATCACCGACAACGACGAGACAGCCTATAGGGAGGAGGTCAGAGACCGTAACCAAGACTAAGGAGATGATTGTGGACTACAGGAAAAGGAGGACAGAGCACGCCTCCATTCTCATCGACGTGCCTGTAGTGGAGCAGGTTGAGAGCTTCAAGTTCCTTGTTGTCCACATCAACAACAAACTAGAATGGTCCAAACACACCAAGACAGTCGTGAAGAGGGCACGACAAAGCTTATTCCCCCTCAGGAAACTAAAAAGATTTGGCATGGGTCCTGAGATCCTCAAAAGGTTCTACAGCTGCAACAGAGGGTAGTGAGTACGGGCCAGTACATCACTGGGGCTAAGCTGCCTGCCATCCAGGACCTCTACACCAGGCGGTGTCAGAGGAAGGCCCTAAAAATTGTCGAAGACCCCAGCCACCCCAGTCATAGACTGTTCTCTCTACTACCGCATGGCAAGCGGTACCGGAGTGCCAAGTCTAGGACAAAAAGGCTTCCCAACAGTTTTACCCCCAAGCCATAAGACTCCTGAACAGGTAATCAAATGGCTACCCGGACTATTTGCACTGTGTGTGTGTGTGTGCCCCCAACCCCTCTTTTACGCTGCTGCTACTAGATTTACTAATTGTAGTCCTATACGTATAGATTATTAATTGTAATTCATTGATGTACTTCATACCACTCAACACCTCTGAAATGATACCTGCACAGTGACGTCATGTGTGGCCATGAATAACTATGATAAGAAACATAAGATATATAGACAATTCACTGTTAAATACAACCACTAGATGGCGACATTCACTTCAAATGATTAAACAGTAACTTCTGCTTGCTTCTGTGCTTCCACTGTGGTGTGTAAGGACTTCCTTGCTCTCCCTGTCCCAGAGCAGCAGAGATAAAGTCAACAGAGCTCACTCTGTTAACGGACAGACAGTGCCCATAGCCCTGTGCCCCCTGTATGCCCCCCCCCTGTATGTCCCCCCCCCCTGTATGTCCTCCTGTCTAGATGGAAACAGACACAGCAGGACCATGGGCGTGGCGGTGGTGATGACTTCACAATGTGTCTCCGTGGTTCGGTGGTTGGGTTCTAGCGCTCCGCTCTGTAGAGAGGGGAAGTCGTTATGGGGTATTCCGGATTAACAAGCTAAGGCTTGCCGCTTGGATCTGACGACGCTTACTCAAGCAGCAGCACACAGCACCCACTGGTTGAATCAACGTTGTTTTCATGTCATTTCAAAGACATTAAACCACCGTGGAATAGATATTGAATTGACATCTGTGCCCACTGGGCCGTGACCTGTACAGCAGTAACAGGCTAGTTGGGAACATTTTATACTAGCCCGGTGGTAGTAATAGTAGTAATACCATAGCAGTAGTAGTACCATAGTAGTAGTAGTACCATAGTAGTAGTAACATAGTAGTAGTAATAGTAGTAGTAATAGTAGTAGTAACATAGTAGTAGTAATACCATAGTAGTAGTAATAGTAGTAATACCTTAGTAGTAGTAGTACCATAGTAGTAGTAATACCATAGTAGTAGTAATAGTAGTAGTAATAGTAGTAGTAATAGTAGTAGTACCATAGTAGTAGTAATAGTAGTAGTAACATAGTAGTAGTAATAGTAGTAATACCTTAGTAGTAGTAGTACCATAGTAGTAGTAATAGTAGTAGTACCTTAGTAGTAATAATACCATAGTAGTAGTAATACCATAGCAGTAGTAATAGTAGTAGTAATAGTAGTAGTACCATAGTAGTAGTAGTACCATAGTAGTAGTAATTGTAGTAGTAACATAGTAGTAGTAATAGTAGTAGTAACATAGTAGTAGTAATAGTAGTAATACCTTAGTAGTAGTACCATAGTAGTAGTAGTAGTAGTAGTAGGACCATAGTAGTAGTAGTAGTAATAGTAGTAATACCACAGTAGTAGTAGTAATAGTAGTAGTACCATAGTAGTAATAATAGTAGTAGTAACATAGTAGTAGTAATACCATAGTAGTAGTAGTAATAGTGGTAGTATCATAGTAGTAGTAGTAGTAGTAGTAGTAGGACCATAGTAGTAGTAATTGTAGTAGTAACATAGTAGTAGTAATAGTAGTAGTAACATAGTAGTAGTAATAGTAGTAATACCTTAGTAGTAGTACCATAGTAGTAGTAGTAGTAGTAGTAGGACCATAGTAGTAGTAGTAGTAATAGTAGTAATACCATAGTAGTAGTAGTAATAGTAGTAGTACCATAGTAGTAATAATAGTAGTAGTAACATAGTAGTAGTAATACCATAGTAGTAGTAGTAATAGTGGTAGTATCATAGTAGTAGTAGTAGTAGTAGTAGTAGGACCATAGTAGTAGTAGTAGTAGTAATAGTAGTAATACCATAGTAGTAGTAATAGTAGTAGTACCATAGTAGCAATAATAGTAGTAGTAACATAGTAGTAGTAATACCATAGTAGTAGTAGTAATAGTAGTAGTACCATAGTAGTAGTAGTAATACCATAGTAGTAGTAGTAGTAATAGTAGTAGTAATACCATAGTAGTAGTAATAGTAGTAATACCTTAGTAGTAGTAGTACCATAGTAGTAGTAATACCATAGTAGTAGTAATAGTAGTAGTAATAGTAGTAGTAATAGTAGTAGTAACATAGTAGTAGTAATAGTAGTAGTAACATAGTAGTAGTAAGAGTAGTAATACCCTAGTAGTAGTAGTAGCATAGTAGTAGTAATACCATAGCAGTAGTAATAGTAGTAGTACCTTGGTAGTAATAATACCATAGTAGTAGTAATACCATAGCAGTAGTAATAGTAGTAGTAATAGTAGTAGTACCATAGTAGTAGTAGTACCATAGTAGTAGTAATTGTAGTAGTAACATAGTAGTAGTAACATAGTAGTAGTAATAGTAGTAATACCTTAGTAGTAGTACCATAGTAGTAGTAGTAGTAGTAGTAGTAGTAGTAGTAGGACCATAGTAGTAGTAGTAGTAATAGTAGTAATACCATAGTAGTAGTAATAGTAGTAGTACCATAGTAGTAATAATAGTAGTAGTAACATAGTAGTAGTAATACCATGGTAGTAGTAGTAATAGTGGTAGTACCATAGTAGTAGTAGTAGTAGTAGTAGTAGTAGGACCATAGTAGTAGTAGTAGTAGTAATAGTAGTAATACCATAGTAGTAGTACCATAGTAGTAATAATAGTAGTAGTAACATAGTAGTAGTAATACCATAGTAGTAGTAGTAATAGTAGTAGTACCATAGTAGTAGTAGTACCATAGTAGTAGTAATACCATAGTAGTAGTACCATAGTAGTAGTAGTACCACAGTAGTAGTAATAGTAGTAATACCTTAGTAGTAGTAATACCATAGTATTAGTAATACCATAGTAGTAGTAATACCATAGTAGTAGTAGTAATAGTAGTAGTACCATAGTAGTAATAATACCATAGCAGTAGTAATAGTAGTAGTACCATAGTAGTAGTAGTAGTAGTAGTAGGACCATAGTAGTAGTAGTAGTAGTAGTAGGACCATAGTAGAAGTAGTAGTAATAGTAGTAATACCATAGTAGTAGTAATAGTAGTAGTAGTAATAGTAGTAGTACCATAGTAGTAGGTAGTAGTAGTAGTAGTAGTAGTAGTAGTAGTAGTAGTAGTAGTAGTAATAATACCATAGTAGTAGTAATAGTAGTAGTAGTAGTAGTAATAGTAGTAGTACCATAGTAGTAGTAGTAGTAGTAGTAGTAGTAATAGTAGTAGTACCATAGTAGTAATAATACCATAGTAGTAGTAGTAGTAGTAATAGTAGTAGTACCATAGTAGTAGTAATACCATAGTGGTAATAATACCATAGTAGTAGTAATACTATAGTAGTAGTAATACCATAGTAGTAGTAATACCATTGTAGTAGTAATATCATAGTAGTAGTAATATCATAGTAGTAGTAATATCATAGTAGTAATAATACCATAGTAGTAGTAATACATTGTAGTAGTAATACCATAGTAGTAGTAATACCATTGTAGTAGTAATATCATAGTAGTAGTAATATCATAGTAGTAGTAGTACCATAGTAGTAGTAATATCATTGTAGTAATAATACCATAGTAGTAGTAATACCATTGTAGTAGTAATATCATAGTAGTAGTAATATCATAGTAGTAGTAGTAATATCATAGTAGTAGTAGTAATACCATAGTAGTAGTAATATCATAGTAGTAGTAGTAATAATACCATAGTAGTAGTAGTAGTAGTAGTAATAGTAGTAATACCATAGTTGTAGTAATACCATAGTAGTAGTAATATCATAGTAGTAGTAATATCATAGTAGTAGTAATACCATAGTAGTAGTAATACCATTGTAGTAGTAATACAATAGTGGTAGTAATACCATAGTAGTAGTAATACCATAGTAGTAGTAATATCATAGTAGTAGTAGTAATACCATAGTAGTAGTAGTACAATAGTAGTAGTAATACCATAGTAGTAGTAATACCATAGTAGTAGTAATACCATAGTAGTAGTAATATCATAGTAGTAGTAATATCATAGTAGTAGTAGTAATACCATAGTAGTAGTAATACAATAGTAGTAGTAATACCATAGTAGTAAGAATATCATAGTAGTAGTAGTAATACCATAGTAGTAGTAATACAATAGTAGTAGTAATAGTAGTAATATCATAGTAGTAGTAATACCATAGTAGTAGTAATACCATAGTAGTAGTAATACAATAGTGGTAGTAATACCATAGTAGTAGTAATACCATAGTAGTAGTAATATCATAGTAGTAGTAGTAATACCATAGTAGTAGTAGTACAATAGTAGTAGTAATACCATAGTAGTAGTAATACCATAGTAGTAGTAATACCATAGTAGTAGTAATATCATAGTAGTAGTAGTAATACCATAGTAGTAGTAATACAATAGTAGTAGTAATACCATAGTAGTAAGAATATCATAGTAGTAGTAGTAATACCATAGTAGTAGTAATACAATAGTTGTAGTAATACCATAGTAGTAGTAATACCATAGTAGTAGTAATTAAATAGTGGTAGTAATACCATAGTAGTAGTAATACCATAGTAGTAGTAATATCATAGTAGTAGTAGTAATACCATAGTAGTAGTAGTACAATAGTAGTAGTAATACCATAGTAGTAGTAATACCATAGTAGTAAGAATATCATAGTAGTAGTAGTAATACAATAGTAGTAGTAATACCATAGTAGTAGTAATAGTAGTAATTTCATAGTAGTAGTAATAGTAGTAATACCATAGTAGTAGTAATACCATAGTAGTAGTAGTAGTAGTAGTAATAGTAGTAGTAATATCACAGTGGTAGTAATATCATAGTAGTAGTAATAGTTGTAATATCATAGTAGTAGTAATAGTAGTAATACCATAGTAGTAGTAGTACCATAGTAGTAGTAATACCATAGTAGTAGTAGTAGTAGTAATAGTAGTAGTTATATCATAATAGTAGTAATATCATAGTAGTAGTAATAGTAGTAATACCATAGTAGTAGTAATACAATAGTAGTAGTAACATAGTAGTAATATCATAGTAGTAATATCATAGTAGTAGTAGTACCATAGTAGTAGTACCATAGTAGTAGTAATACCATAGCAGTAGTAATAGTAGTAGTACCATAGTAGTAGTAGTAGTAGGACCATAGTAGTAGTAGTAGTAGTAGTAGTAGTAGTAGTAATACCATAGTAGTGGTAATAGTAGTAGTAACATAGTAGTAGTAATACCATAGTAGTAGTAGTACCATAGTAGTAGTAATAGTAGTAATACCATAGTAGTAGTACCATAATAGTAGTAAAACCTTGGTAGTAGTAATACCATAGTAGTAGTGCCATAGTAGTAGTAATACCATAGTAGTAGTACCATAGTAGTAGTAATACCATAGCAGTAGTAATAGTAGTAGTACCATAGTAGTAGTAGTAGTAGGACCATAGTAGTAGTAGTAGTAGTAATAGTAGTAGTAATACCATAGTAGTGGTAATAGTAGTAGTAACATAGTAGTAGTAATACCATAGTAGTAGTAGTACCATAGTAGTAGTAATAGTAGTAATACCATAGTAGTAGTAGTACCATAGTAGTAGTAATACCATAGTATTAGTACCATAGTAGTAGTAATACCATAGTAGTAGTAGTAATACCATAGTAGTAGTAGTAGTAGTAGTAACATAGTAGTAGTACCATAGTAGTAGTAATAGTAGTAATACCATAGCAGTAGTAGTAGTAGGACCATAGTAGTAGTAGTAATACTATAGTAGTAGTACCGTAGTAGTAGTACCATGGTAGTAGTAATACCATAGTAGTAGTAGTACCATAATAGTAGTAATACGATAGTAGTAGTAATACCATAGTAGTAGTAATACAATAGTAGTAGTAATACCATAGTAGCAGTAATACCGTGGTAGTAGTATTTGTAGTAGTAGTTGTAATAGTGGTAGTCGTAGTAGTAGTTGTAGTAGTAGTAGTTGTAATAGTAGTAGTAGTAGTAGTTGTAATAGTAGTAGTAGTAGTAATACCATAGCAGTAGTAATATCATAGTAGTAGTAGTAGTAGTAATATCATAGTAGTAGTAGTTGTAGTATTAGTTATACCACAGTACTAGTAATGGTAGTATTAGTAGTTGTAGTATTAGTTATGCCATAGTACTAGTAATAGTAGTATTAGTAGTTGTAGTATTAGTAATATGTGTGGTAGTGGTAGTAGTAGTACCAAAGCAGTAGTAAGACCATAGCAGTAGTTGTTCCATAATAGTGATAATGCCATTAGTAGTAGTAGAAATATTATTAGTATTTGTAGTAGTAGTAGAAATAGAAATAGTAGTAGTATTTGTCATAGTATTAGTATTATTAGCAGTAGTAGTATTAGTAGTAGTAGAAATAGTAGTAGTAGTAGTAGTAGTAGTAGTATTCGTAGTAGTAGTAGTAGTAGTAGTAGTAGTAGTAGTAGTAGTAGTAGTATTCGTAGTAGTAGTAGTAGTAGTAGTAGTAGTATTCGTAGTATTCGTAGTAGTAGTAGTAGTAGTAGTAGTAGTAGTAGTAGTAGTAGTAGTAGTAGTAGTAGTAGTAGTAGTAGTAGTATTCGTAGTAGTAGTAGTAGTAGTATTCGTAGTAGTAGTAGTAGTAGTAGTAGTAGTAGTAGTAGTAGTATTAGTATTAGTAGTAGTAGAAATAGTAGTAGTAGTAGTAGTAGTAGTATTAGTAGTAGTATTCGTAGTAGTAGTAGTAGTAGTAGTAGTAGTAGTAGTTGTAATAGAAGTAGTAATAATACCAAAGCAGTAGTAGGACCATAGCTGTGGGTTCCCCATGGGTTCTACATCGAACTCAAAAGGGTTCTAGCTGGAACCAAAAAGTGTTCTAGCTACAACCAAAACCTTTTCTACCTGGAATCTCAAAGGGTTCTACCTGAAACAAAAAATGGTTCTCCTACGAGGACAGCCGAAGAATCGTTTTGGAACCCAGTTTTCTAAGAGGGTACACTAGAAGGATGGAGAGAGGCCTACGGTACATGTAGACAGAAACTGATCTGACGTAATAACACAAGCATGAATGTGTTTCTTTGCTAGTCAAAACTAGTTATTTGTTTCAGTTGGTCTGGTCCTGCTCACTAAAACACTCCTTCCATTCTGCACATTCTTCTTGACTTGATCACGTTTCCATACTGTTCCAATACATATGCAGCCCCCTCCTCTCTCTTCCTTCTCCTCTCTGTTTCCCCTGGTTTCCTCCACATTCCCTCTACCCATGTAGATCATCTTTCCACAAGACAAGCGCATATTTGGGCTCCATTCTTGGGTATACCCTCAACCATTCAATGTTTTATGACCAGAGCAGAACAGAGCAGACCAGAGAATAACAGAGCAGAACAGAACATAGCAGAGCAAAACATAGCAGAGCAGAGAATAACTTAGCAGAGCAGAACAGAACAGAGAATAACATAGCAGAACAGAGCAGAGCAGAGAATAAAAGAGCAGAACAGAACAGAACATAGCAGAACAGAGCAAAGCAGAACAGAACAGAGAATAACATAGCAGAACAGAGCAGAGCAGAGAATAAAAGAGCAGAACAGAACAGAGCAGAACAGAGCAGAGCAGAACAGAGAATAAAAGAGCAGAACAGAACATAGCAGATCAGAACAGAACAGAGAATAACAGAGCAGAACATAGCAGAGCAGAGCAGAGCAGAGCACAACTGAACAGAACAGTGAAGCTACAGTAACAGAACTGAACAGAGTGGTAAAGCTACAGTAACAGAACAGAACAGATCACAAAACAGAGGAGAACAGAGCAGAACAGATCAGAAGAGAACAGTAAAGATACAGAACAGAGCAGAACAGACCAGTAAAGATACAGTAAAAGAACAGAACAAAGAAATTAAGCTACATTAACAGAGCAGAACAGTAAAGCTACACAACAAAACAGAACAATAAAGCTACATTAACAAAACAGAACAGTAAAGCTACAGAACGGAACAGACCAGTAAAGCTACAGTAAAATAACAGAACATAAAAATAAAGCTACATTAACAGAACAGAATAGAATGGTAAAGTTATAGAACATAATAGTAAAGCTACAGAACAGAACAGAAAAGCTACAGAAAAATACAGAGCAGAACAGGACAGTAAAGCTACAGAACAGAACAGAACAGAAAAGAACAGTAAAGTTAAAGTAACGTAACAGAGCAGAACAGAGCAGAACAGAACAGAATAGTAAAGCTACAGTAACAGGACATAACAGAACAGTAAAGCTACAGAACAGAGGAGAACAGAAAAGAGTAGAATAAATCAGAACAGACCAGTTAAGCTACAGAACTGAGCAGAACAGACCAGTAAAGCTACAGTAAAAGAACAGAACAGAAAAATTAAGCTACAGAACAGTAAAGCTACGGAACACAACAGAACAGTAAAGCTACTGAACAGAACATTAAAGCTACAGAACAGAACAGAGCAGAACAGAACAGTAAAGCTACATTAACAGAACAGGACAGTAAAGCTACAGAAAAACGGAACAGTAAAGCTACAGAACAGAGCAGAACAGACCAGTAAAGCTACAGTAAAAGAACAGAACAGACAAATTAAGCTACATTAACAGAACAGTAAAACTACAGAACATAACAGAATAGTAAAGCTACAGAACAGAACATTAACAGAAAAGTTAAGCTACAGAACAGAACATTAAAGCTACAAAACAGAACAGAGCAGAACAGTAAAGTTACAGTAACATAACAGAGCAGAACAGAACAGAAGAATTAAGCTACAGAACAGAATAGAGTAGAACATAACAGAATAGTAAAGCTACAGAACAGAACAGTATAGCTTCAGTAACAGAACAGAACAGAGGAGAACAGAAAAGATCAGAATAGATCAGAACAGACCAGTAAAGATACAGTAAAAGAACAGAACAGAAAAATGAATCTACATTAACAGAACAGAACAGAACAGCAAAGCTACAGAACAGAACAGAACAGCAAAGCTACAGAACATAACAGGATAGAAAAGCTACAGAAAAGAACAGAATAGAAAAGCTACAGAACAGAATAGAAAAGCTACAGAACAGAACAGAATAGAAAAGCTACAGAACAGAACAGAATAGAAAAGCTACAGAAAAGAACAGAATAGAAAAGCTACAGAAAAGAACAGAATAGAAAAGCTACAGAACAGAACAGAATAGAAAAGCTACAGAAAAGAACAGAATAGAAAAGCTACAGAACAGAACAGAAAAGCTACAGAACAGAGCAGAACATAACAGAATAGAAAAAAATACAGAACAGAACAGAGCAGAACCAATTTGAACATAACTATAAAGTTACAGTAAATGAACTGGGCAGAACGGAACAGAGCAAAACATGACTGATCAGAACATAACATAGCTGTGCAGAACAGTGCAGAACTGAACAGATCAGAACGGAACAGAGCAGAACGGAACAGAGCAGAGCAGAACAGATCAGAACGGTAAAGCTAAAGTAACAGAACAGAACAACAAAGTTACAGATCAGAACAGAGCATAACAGAACAGTAAAGCTACAGAACAGATCAGAACAGAGCATAACAGAACAGTAAAGCAACAGAACAGAACAGTAAGGCTACAGAACAGTAACGCTACAGAACAGAACAGAAAAGCTACAGAACAGATCAGAACAACAAAGTTACAGATCAGAACAGAGCATAACAGAACAATAAAGCTACAGAACAGATCAGAACAGAGCATAACAGAACAGTAAAGCAACAGAACAGAACAGTAAGGCTACAGAACAGTAACGCTACAGAACAGAACAGAAAAGCTACAGAACAGAACAGAACAGAACAGAGCAAAGCAGAACAGAACAGTACATTTACAGAGCAGAACAGAAAAGCTACAGAACAGAACAGAGCAAAGCAGAACAGAACAGTACATTTACAGAGCAGAACAGAAAAGTTAAGCTACACTAACAGAACAGAACAGTAAAGATACAGTAACAGAACAGTACAGAACAGAACAGAACAAAGCAAAGCAGAACAGAACAGAACAGTAAAGATAAAGTAACAGTACAGAACAGAGCAAAGCAGAACAGTAAAGCTACAGAACAGAACAGTAAAGCTACAGAACAGAACAGCTACAGTAACAGAACAGAACAGCTACAGTAACAGAACAGAACAGCTACAGTAACAGAACAGAACAGCTACAGTAACAGAACAGAACAGCTACAGTAACAGAACAGAACAGCTACAGTAACAAAGTAGACAACAAATCAGAAAATGACATATCTCAGACCTTCTTTCCCTGTGGCATGTGATTGGTCCACAACCAGTATCTAACCCCACCCAAAAATCTTATTTTAGTTTATTTTGCGCCTTACTTACTTACTAATAATCTCCCAAACTCTCCGGTTTGATGTTTTGCTACCTCTAGGTCAGGGGTCGGCACCAGGTGCTAGATTTTTTGCGGGCCCCCAAAAGTCTGTGTGTGGTTGCGCGCAGTGTGTGCATGACGACACTACAGTGGTAGGCTTGATTACCAACAACGGCGAGACGGCCTACAGGGAGGGGGTGAGGCCCTCGGAGTGTGGTGTCAAGAAAATAACCTCACACTCAATGTCAACAAAACAAAGGAGATGATCGTGGACTTCAGGAAACAGCAGAGGGAGCAGCCCCTTATCTACATTGACGGGACGGTAATGGAGAGGGTGGAAAGTTTTAAGTTCCTCGGAGTACTCATCACGGACAAACTGAAATGGTTCACCCACACAGACAGCGTGGTGAAGAAGGCGCAGCAGCGCCTCTTCAACCTCAGGAGGCTGAAGAAATTTGTCTTGTCACCAAAAACACTCAAACTTTTACAGATGCACAATCGAGAGCATCCTGTCGGGCTGTATCACCGCCTGGTACGGCAGCTTCTCCGCCCACAACCGTAAGGCTCTCCAGAGGGTAGTGAGGTTTACACAACGCATCACCGGGGGCAAACTACCTGCCCTTCAGGACACCTACACCACCCGATGTCACAGGAAGACCAAAAAGATCATCAAGGACAACAATCATCCAGAAGGCGAGGTCAGTACAGGTGCATCAAAGCGGGGACCGAGAGACTGAAAAACAGCTTCTATCTCAAGGCCACCAGACTGTTAAACAGCCATCACTAACATTGATTGGTTGCTCCCAACATACTGACTCAACTCCAGCCACTTTAATAATGGAAAAATGTATGTAATAAATGTATCACTAGCCACTTTAAACAATGCCACTTTATATAATGTTTACATACCCTACATTACTCATCTCATATGTGTATACTGTACTCTATACCATCTACTGCATCTTGCCTATGCCATTTCGGCCATCGCTCATTCATATACTTTTATGTACATATTCTTATTCATTCCTTTACACTTGTGTGTATAAGGTAGTTGTTATGAAATTGTTAGGTTAGATTACTTGTTAGATATTACTGCACGGTCGGAACTAGAAGCACAAGCATTTCGCTACACTCACATTAACATCTGCTAACCATGTGTATGTGACAAATAAAATTTGATTTGATTTGATTTGAAAACATGTGTGTGTGTGTGTGTGTGTGTGTGTGTGTGTGTGTGTGTGTGTGTGTGTGTGTGTGTGTGTGTGTGTGTGTGTGTGTGTGTGTGTGTGTGTGTGTGTGTGTGTGTGTGTGTGTGTGTGTGTGTGTGTGTGTGTGTGTGTGTGTGTGTGCGTGCTACAGAAAAGAGACAGGCTACTGAGTGGCTGACTTGGGAGTTCAGCAGATCCATTCATTCATATCAAGTTTGACACGATATTAAATAACAACAACAAAAAATCTGAGGTTTTCATCTTGTCCTCATCTATTCCTCATCTATTACCGTACTCATCAACTATTTGGTAGCTAAGTTGTTTACCACACCAGACTATGATTTCTGTCCCTTAGAGACAGACTTGATTCTGATAGGCTGAGAGGCTGATATGTCAGACAACGAATCACCAGTGGAAACAGTGTTCAGGGTTTAAGTGCGTTTTTAAGAGGTGCCTGAAATGTGTCCTGAGAGCAGAAAAAGCAATGTACTATAATATTATTTATTTCAACTAGTGATGTCTTTCTTTACATATAGAAACAGTACATATTGGTTATATAAAGTTTGTTCAGTTTAAAATATGCAGCAATTCTGCATTAAACGACCACTAAAGTAAAGAATGTCCCTTTCAAGCACCATAAAGTTATTTAATCCATAGTTTAGTCGTTTGCACACTAGGCTGGTCAACCCCAAGGTTGTGGGTTTATATCCGCTAATATTGGCCACATCCATCAAATATGGGCCAATTTCCCAGACTCTAATTAAACCTACTCTTGGACAAAAATCACTTTCAAGATTGTCTCCACCCCACCAAGCATGTTTTTTTTTATTGCAGAAGAGGTCTGAGAAACCAGCCCTGTGTGTGTCTCTTGATAAGAGCTTTTGACAAATGTAGAGTAAATGTACAGAGCAGAACAGAACAGCAAAGCTACAGAACAGAACAGCAAAGCTACAGAACAGAACAGTAAAGCTACAGAACAGAACAGCAAAGCTACAGAACAGAACAGCAAAGCTACAGAACAGAACAGTAAAGCTACAGAACAGAACAGTAAAGCTACAGAACAGAACAGTGTGACGTGGTAAGGTTGGACCAAGGTGCAGAGAAGAGACCAGACGAGGACTCCGTGGTTATGGATAAACATAATACTTTACAGAGAAACGGTAGCCGCAGGATCACATTACACTTGAAAAAACATCCCGGACCGACACTCGAACGGCGACAGACCAGTGGACGAGTTCGGCAGTGTGTTGTGAGCATACTCCGCCCAGATGAGGAACTTGCTCCTGTTGCTGGCCTGGGGTGGAGACAAAACAACGTGTGCCCATTCGACTGTGGGTGGAACCCCGAGGAGAGACTCACCAACACCCCAACAGGGAGCAGAAGGCTTTCTAATACCGTACGACAAACTGGGGCCCACGATCCGAGACAATGTCCTGGGGAAGTCTGTGTAGTCCAAAGACATGGGTAATCATGTGACCAGCTGTCTCCTTCGCTGAGGGAAACGTGGGTAAGGCAATGAAATGGGCTGCCTTGGAGAACCGATCACCGACCACCAGGATAGTGTTAAGCCCTTGGGATGGAGGTAACCCTGTGTTAAAGTCTACGGACAGGTGGGACCAGGGCCGGCTAGGGTTGAACAGAGGTTGTAGCAACCCAGCCGGTCGCAGTCATGAGGACTTGCTTTGGGCACAGTTGGAACAGGCCGCAACAAAGAATCTCACATCCTCAATCATGTTGGGCCACCAGAATTTTGTCTCAGTGTCCGATTAACCCCTGGATCCCAGTTAATGTAGAGGAGTGTCCCCATTGTGGCACTCGGGAACGGGCTGATCGCGGAACGAAAAGTCTGATAGTGGGTCCCCCACCGGGGTCAGGTTTTCGGGTCTGGGCTTGTTGGACCGTGGTCTCAATACTTCATATCACAGGGGCCACAATGCGGGAGCAGGGGATGATGGGCTCGGAGTCCCTCTCCTCGTTAGAGACATTGTGTTCACAGGACGGGCGTCTGCTTTCTGATTCTTGGATCCCGGACGATAGGCTAGTGTGAAATCGAACCTGTTAAAATACAAAGCACACCTAGCCTGGCGAGCGTTCAACCTCTAGGCTTCCTGAATGGAGACCAAGTTCTTATGGTCCATCCAGATCACGAAAAGATGAGATGCCCCCTCCAACCAGTGTCTCCACCCCTCAAGGGCCAACTTAACTGCCAAGAGCTCCCGGTTGCCTACATGTTAGTTGTGTTCCGCTGGTGAGAACCGCTTGGAGAGAAAGGCGCATGGGTGCAGTTTTTTGCCCTCCTCGTTCCGTTGTCAAAGGACCGCCCCTGCTCCGGTGTCCGAGGCATCCAGCTTTACCACAAAGGGACGAGTAGGATCAGGATGAACGAGGATGGTTCCGGAGGTGAAACGTCCCTTGAGTTCCATGAATGCCCTGTCAGCCACGGGTGTCCAGCAAAAACGGGCCTGGGACTTGCGGGTTATGACCATGAGAGGTGCTGTCACCACACCAAAGTTGCGTATAAAATGCCTGTAAAAATTGGCAAACCCGAGAAACCGCTGGACCTCCTTGAGTGAGGTGGGACGGGGGCAGTCGGCGACCGCCTCAACCTTTACGGGGTCCATTTGGATAACTGCGGTAGAGATAATTTGACCCAGGAAGGAAACTTGGGATACGTGGAACTCACACTTCTCTATCTTGACATATAGTTGGCTCTGCAGGAGACGTCTCAGGACTTGGTGAACGTGCAGTAGGTGTTCCGGAAGGGTTTTGGAGAAGATCAAGATATCGTCGAGGTAAAAAAAGATAAACTGATTCAACATATCCCTAAGAGTGTCTTTGACCAATGCTTGAAAGACTGCCGGTGAGTTTGATAATCCGAAGGGCACGACTAAATACTCATAGTGACCACTAGGGGTGTTAAAGGCAGTTTTCCACTCATCTCCCTCCCTGATTCACACCAGATCGTAAGCGTTGCGGAGGTCCAGTTTGGTGAAAAATTGGCCCCCTTGGGCCAACTCCAAGGCAGCGGACATCAGAGGTAGGGGATAATGAGTCTTGATAGTAATCAAATCAAATCGTATTTGTCACATGCGCCGAATACAACAGGTGTAGTAGACCTTACAGTGAAATTATTACTTACAAGCTGTCATGTTCGTCATAAGGAATGGACCAAGGTGCAGCGTGCGTAGAGTTCCACATATTTTAATAAATAGAAACTCACCAAACAAAACAAACAAGCACAAACGAAACGTGACGTTCTGGACTACTCACAGGCAGCTACACAAACACAAGATCCCACAAAGCACAAAGGGGAAATGGCTGCCTAAATATGATCCCCAATCAGAGACAACGATAAACAGCTGCCTCTGATTGGGAACCATAACAGGCCAACATCGACATATAAACACCTAGATGTCTCACCCTAAATCACACCACGACCTAACCAATATAGAGAATAAAAGCTCTCTATGGTCAGGGCGTGACACAAGCCCTTAACCGACAATGCAGTTTTAAGAAGAAAAAATACATACAGTATATATAATAATTTAAAATATATATAATAATAAAAAATGTAATGAAAAAAAAAAAAAGACAAATTTAAAGTAACAAATAATTAAAGAGCAGCAGTAAAGTAACAATAGCGAGACTATATACAGGGGGGTACCGGTACAGAGTCAATGTGCAGGGGCATCGGTTAGTCGAGTTAATTGAAGTAATATGTACTTAAAGAGTTATAGTGACTATGCATAGATAATAAACAGAGAGTAGCAGCAGTGTAAAAGAGGGAAGGGGGGACAATGCAAATAGTCTGGGTAGCCATTTTATTAGCTGTTCAGGAATCTTATGGCTTGGGGGTAGAAGCTGTTTAGAAGCCTCTAGGACCTAGGCTTGGCGCTCCAGTACTGCTTGCCATGCGGTAGCAGAGAGAACAGTCTATGACTATGACTGGTCTTTGACAATGTTTAGTGCCTTCCTCTGACACCGCCTGGTATAGAAGTCCTGGATGGCGGGAAGCTTGCCCCAGTGATGTACTGAGCACGCACCCCTGAAGGGCCCCCGTGTTGAGGGTCAGCGTGGCGGATGCGTTGTTACCTACCCTTACCACCTGGGGGTGGCCCGTCAGGAAGTCCAGGATCCAGTTGCAGAGGGAGGTGTTTAGTCCCAGGGTCCAGTTTAGCCCTATGTAATCAAGGCAAGGATGCAGGCCTCCATCCTTCTTATCATTCACCAGCTAGGGATGTAGAGCCATTGTCCACACCAGGGCCTTGCCTGAGAGTAGAGAGATGATGTAGGCGATCATGGCCCGATCGGTGTGGAACGAGGAGGACTGTAGCTCGAACACCTGAGAACACTGAGTGAGGAACCCCTTGCATCCTCCCGGGTGGCCGTCACACCGCTCGGGGGCTGGGATCTTGGGTTCCCTGTGCAGGTTCCCTGGAGGAACTACGGCGACACCTGTAGCACTGGGCGATGAGACTTGGACATTGGCTCCTCCTGGGTTGAGGTTGGACTGTAGTTGGAGGTAGTCAGTAAGTGCACGGAGGGTCTCTGATATTTGGGAGAGTTGTTCCTGCTGCCACCCAAAGCAGTGCTCCTTTGTGGGTTACAAAATTCTTGATCTGGGTGATCTCTGCTGGGTCCATGTTTGGGCAGAAGCTTTCTGTGACGTTGTAAGGTTGGACCCAGGTGCAGAGAAGAGACCAGACGAGGAATCACTGGTTAAGGATAAACATAATACTTTACTGAGAAACGGTAGCCGCAGGATCACAGTACACTTGAAAAAACAACAAACGGGCCTCCCGGGTGGTGCAGTGGTCTAGGGCACTGCATCACAGTGCTAGCTGCGCCACCAGAGTCTCTGGGTTTGCGCCCAGGCTCTGTCGCAGCCGGCCGCGACCGGGAGGTCCGTGGGGCGACGCACAATTGGCCTAGCGTCGTCCGGGTTAGGGAGGGTTTGGCCGGTAGGGATATCCTTGTCTCATCGCGCTCCAGCGACTCCTGTGGCGGGCCGGGCGCAGTGCGCGCTAACCAAGGGGGCCAGGTGCACGGTGTTTCCTCCGACACATTGGTGCGGCTGGCTTCCGGGTTGGAGGCGCGCTGTGTTAAGAAGCAGTGCGGCTTGGTTGGGTTGTGCTTCGGAGGACGCATGGCTTTTGACCTTCGTCTCTCCCGAGCCCGTAAGGGAGTTGTAGCGATGAGACAAGATAGTAATTACTAGCGATTGGATACCACGAAAATTGGGGAGAAAAGGGGGTACATTTTTTTATTTTATTATTATTTTAAAAAAGAAAAGAAAAAAAAGAAAAAACAACAAACACTAAGTCTCGAAAACTCACTT